>NC_056738.1:258822803-258967803 GCF_019279795.1 Protopterus annectens
CACATCTCCCTATTTTTCTCACCTCTCTCCTGCTCCTTATGCAGCTACTTCCTATACATCCTGTTTTGTCCTACTTTCTGGTATACTTTGCTTATTCCCATTACTAATAACTCCACATTATGCTCTACTTCTTGTTAATTATTAAAATCTCTGAAATATGTTCTGAAATATGTTTTATTACATGTCTGATTACTACTACTACTTAGAGCCTATAGCCACTTTGTTAACTATAGTTTTTGTTCATTGCAATTTCATTTTTACTCATTTTTATAACACCTTGTATTTACAGCAATTGTTTTATAGAAATTGTCAATTTTGCTGGAGCTTTTATTCCCAGGATTACAATGGAAGCAGGTTTATGACCCAGCCGGACACTACCCAGTTAAGAAATGTAAATAAATAAATAAACCCAACATTAAGTGACATCAGCATCCTTCAATATCTTTAACACAACAACATTTAAAAATAGACTAGGAAAACAAATTTCATGAAAGCCTTTAGCACCTGATCTTCAAAACAAGTAGAAAGCAGAAAGTTGGTTGGGAACACTAAAAAGGACCTTAAAATCAAGTAAGTATATGGGACCAGGAATTTACAGTTGCAGGTCAAAATAGTGAACACTTTTTAAGTTGTAGATAAAGAGCGAACTTTCTTTTAAATGGAGTTTTTGCCTGCACTCTTTTGTATGAGATTGTCATGCAGCAGGGTCAGGTAATATGCCCTTACCCAGCTGTTGTGCAATCTCAGAGTTGGCACACATAACTACCAGGGGGCATGGAAAGTGCAGGGGGGTCATGCCCACCCTGTAAAAAATATTACTTTTATTTTTGTTGTTTATGATCTTATCAAATTTGATGTAAAATTATGATTTCTTCGTTCACTCTTATGAGTGATCAATGTTTAATAAATACATACATATAAATGCATATACAGATACACAAATAACACATGTATACATATATACAGACAGAGAGAGATTACATACACAACTGCAAATATCATGAAGGTGCTCAGTGGGGCTGATCCGGGATCTACAAAACAATTAAAAGTGGACGGCGGAAGAACACTGAAAAGGAGCTTGGAAAGATCAGAGTCATAAAATTCGATGAAATCATTCAAAAAAAAAAAATCATTAATTGACACTAAAATATGACTAAAAATTCTAACTTTCTGCTTAAAGCAAAAAAACTTGTAGTACTTACTCCAAAACACCTTAACCAGAAACACACATTTCATATTACCTCAAGTAGCAACACAAAAATAGAAATCATAAGCCAAACTAAACAACGCAGAGTAATAACAGACTCAGATTTGACCACCACATACTTCATTTATTCAAGAAAACTCACCAAAAACTTGGCTTTCTCTATAAGGCTAAACACTAACTGACAAATCAAGCAAGGATTACCTTAGCAGTAACATACCTCCTTCCTTCTCTAGTATATGGTTCCCATATTCTTACAAAACATCAATACATATAAACTAAACTACCCTCCCACTACTACAAAATGAATACATTTGCAACCAGCCAACCTTTAAAACTCACCACTACCTTGCATTAAAACAATTAAACTGACTTGAACTCCCAAACCTGTTGACATGCAACTAATCAATACCTACAACCTACTGTACTCTCCAGACAAATGCCCAGCATTACAAAATACTCTTCTGTACTATTCACCCACTAGAGACCTTTATTCTAGCAATAACCTTTTAATACTTATCAGTAAGACCTTAAACACTGCCCGGAGATTCTCTCTACTCTCATTATGTGTCAAAGCTAAGGAATGAAAGCCCCACACAGTTATAAACAGATAGAAACTTAAATGGTTTCAAAACTTTACTTAAAGAGCGCCTGTGTCAAAGATGTCTGTAACAGCGCCTATGTCAAAGATGTCTGTTTTTCCTGCTCACCTGGCTAGTTAAACTCAGATTACTTTTCTCCAACTCTTACAGCAATTTTGCTTCCCAATCTTTTTGTACCTTATCACTCCTCCGCATATTGCACTTAGTTCCTAAACTCTTATTTTTCCACCTCCTGTTACACCCCTTCAATAATTACAATTCTTCCTCTGTCCATTTACCTTTCTGTTCATTTCCATAACTTCTCCTTTCATGTCTCTCATTATTTAAGCTACATTATACTTGACTGTCTGTAACTTATTACTAAACTCAAAAATACCAGTTTGATCTTTTCTCTGCAGTCATTATGCTTTAAATACATTAATTATTGTATTTCTCTATTCAATAATTATCCAATTTATGTTAAGTTCTCTTTTTCGTGTTATAATGTTATGTTCATGTTAGAAATATTTAAAAATCATGTAAATAAACTCATATATGGATGTTTTTACCCTACAACTATAAATGCACACCATATGCAACTTAATCGTGGAGCTTTTCTCCCCGGGCCTCCACTGAAAATGGGTTTTGCCCAGTTTAAATTTTCCTGGTCAACAAAGACAAATAAATAAATTGTAGAGCACCATCAGTTCATAAAAGGAAGCATGTTGTAATAAACAAATTAGAAAAAAGAAAACATGGCATTAAATGGAATAGTGATAGCATTTATCTGATGAACTAAGTAACAAGAAAGCAATGTAAAGGCAGAAGTAGGAAGGGAGTAGCCAAAACAACTACTGCACAACAAAATACGCCATTAAAAACGTCCACCAAGAAACATGGCACTGATCAGCAAAACATTTTGCTGTACAAACGTAACTCCTAATTCACTGTATATTACAAAAAAAAAGCGCTTCACAGGTCTGAAGCCAGCAGTGCACTACAGTGTTAAGTGTATGGCAAAATGAATACATATTTCTAAAATTATCAGTTAGTAAATCCTGTGTTAATCAGTTGTTCATTCCCTTGGCCTTCACTGAAGATGTGCTCTCCTCAGGGTAGCTAATCCAGTCAGGAAAAATAAAGAAGAAAATAAATCAAAACAAATTATGATACAAAAAAATAAAGAAAAAAATCTGATACAAGGAAAGAAAGAAAGAAAGAAAGAAAGAAAGCAAGCAACAATGACTAGACCAAAATAATTACTATGTCTATGTGCAGGCAACTTGAAAGTGCCATGTGCAACAATGAATGCAGCTACAACTTCATAACCACTATGACCATCATCACCTGTGCTACATTATAAAGACAGTATATACAATTAAAGGGACATGCAGCATAAGTCAAATGATGATATAAAGTTTTAACTACTTAGCCCAGACCAAATATGGCAAAAATTAAAGTCCCATGTCAAATGAGTAAGAAAGCAGCACTTTTCAAATAAAGAGATACGCAATATCAAAGGACACAATATGAAGAAAGGGAACAACACGGCAATATAATGAACATATTTTTCCACTCACCAGTTAGCCCACCAATGTCATGGTACACCAACAGGTACTGTATGAACTGGTGCCCATATGGCACTGCAGTTGGCATTATACTTAACTTTTTTTGAGCCTTTGTCATCAAGTTATCAGTTATGATACAGGCAGCACAAAGATGGAGACAGACAGACTCAGCAACTTCTTCTACCTTCCATCATTAGTTCGTTGTCAATGTCTGGGCAAAACTTAAGCAATGAATGCAGTAGGTGGGATCAACATATCAGCACTAAAGGAAGTACAAACTCATACCAATTAACCACCATTCATAATAATACAAACTAAGGAGTCAAAATGCTTAAAAAAGAAGGAAAACAGTGTTCTGGTCATCCACAATTCTTAACATCTAGGTAGTCTGCAGTGTTCAGACATCAAGCTTCCAAGTGCATGTATGCACCATGAGGGACATGGTGGGGGTAACAGATAGTTGTGGGGTGTGACACTACAAGTAGACTACAAACATTAACAAGAAGCCACTTGCAACACTGTACATCTTATTTAATAATTAAATTCACATGTTAGTAACCGACTATCTGTTGTCAAAACCTACTTTGCTACAACTTGGACTAGGTTAAAGTGAAAATCTAGATCTGACAAAACTTTATTATACCTGAAGCCAAGCATAGCTTGTTCACTGATCATGCCACAAAAATGGGCAATGCTCGTTAGCCCATGAAGTTTCTTAAAATAATGCTTAATCTCCACCTACCTACCTTCCTATTTGAATGTTTCTCCTATTTACACTTTGGAAGCCTACGGCTTTACTGTCCTCATAATAATGCCTCTCAAGTATTGTCAAAGCTCACTTTCTAGAAGAACTTGCTTACTGCAGTATTGTTCATACTGCAGTCAGAAAAAAACGTGTTGTCCTGTATCAAACTCATTCCAAAATTAGTTCTGTTACAGACTAATCTAGTGTGGATTCAAACTCCACAGCTATTCACTCATTTAGCTCACGCGTAATCTAAACCCAAAAGACAAATGGATTATATTAACTAGAACGTTAGCTGACATTACTGGCTTGGAAACATTCCTTGACGATCCAATGATCATTCTCAAAGCAATAATAAAAAGATGCACAGAGGGGAGATGAACTCACTCTTTGCAACACCAAAATGAATACAGTATCACAGTTAATTCAAAAGTGCATTCCCTTCTTCAACGATTGCTGCACTGCTCTGGTACATGCAGTACAAACTGTTGCTGCACTGACACTCCAGTTTCCGACCACCAGGACACCCAGTAGACACAGTATCAATACCTGACATTCCACATTTTTTTATTTTCCAGAAATGAAGTGAAACTTATTAAGTAACAGGAAAGATCCCAGATCCGTGGTGCCCAGCGTGTTGTCAACCACAATGCAGTCACTGTACTGTGATGCCAAAAAAAGCATACACTGCAACGGAATATAAATCCCACCTCAAGCAGCTTCAACTAAATGGGGATCTGCTAAGTAACATACTCTTAAAAAACATCGCTTCATCAAAAGAAATACTACATAAATATTGCTATATGTCCATAAACTCTTAGGTCACTATTCACACGAGTTCAGTATAGAGATAACCATAAACTTACTCGGTCTGAAGCCTGGATGGGCCATGATCTGAAGTTGCTAGTAACCAAAATTAAAATAAGCCCTTGTAACTAAAAAAATAAATAATAAGATGAAAATATTATCACCACCAAACAACGTGGAGTATTCGGGAATCAAACTAGTTTAACCCCCCAACAAACGTAAAACATCTGTCTAGTTTTCCCACGTACACAGAAGGACCGGGGCGACTATCTATTCTGACACGTCGACGATCCTCCTTCCAGCAACAGGGATTGGATGTTACACCACAATACGCATCACGAATGGGAGGACTGTTGTATGGGCGGGATTTAAGGGACATCTTATTTTGCAAGTGGGTAACGTTGTATGCCACTCGTATCAAATCTGTAGAATAATTGGTCACTGAGAATTTTTTCAGAAGGAAATTCTATAGTTTTGACAGGTACGCCCGTATAAAAAGTGGGTGTTTTATTTGTAGTCCTGGAGGAGAGCATAAGTAAAGTGGTGTGTTGAACCTTTGGAGATAGGACTTTGCTTTTAACAGTAATGTATTGAGCTCTTTTTTTCGTATGATGATCCTTTAAAATTTAAATACCCTGCAACTTTTTGGGTCAAGCAATTTCTTACATAGTTCCTCTAACTGCTGTAGCAAACTGTGCTTCTCCATTCGTTCTGAAAAGGACTTGCCATAACATTCTTCGACACTGAATCTTCTAAATTTCTCGTTTTCTTAAAAAAATGTCACACTCTGAGGCATATGAGAAGGGTCACTGGAATATGCAGTTGCTGATTTTTGAACTGCGTTTACTAATAGACATTAGAAGTGATGTTTTGTCCTGCAATGCTCACTGAAATGTGAGAATTTGTAAGAGAAGAAGAACCTGAACTGTCAAAATGTTCTCCCCCTCCCCCAACACACACGCACGCATATACTCTTCACTACAGGCACACGCAATATACGTGTGTGTGTGTGTGCTCGAGAATCAGGGACAGTTAAAATAATGTAAGACTAAGGCCCCCAAACAAGGTCAGGTTTTGAATTTGAATTTTACTGTTAATTCAGATGGAAAGGTCTACAGATTCTGGGTCAACATGCTTTTTCTGAAGAATAAGAAATACAAAACTATAATCGCTGTCATGATTGACTGATTGTAATCCTCTGAGATTTACCAGAAAATCAAAAGAATTTTGAGGGACAGGACAAAAACATGAATCAACATCAGTGACATTTTATAAAATCAGGAATAGTTGGGAGCTATGTTCAAAAGGACCTAGTAAATGCTAAGAATTTCAGAATTAATCAAAAGACAAACTCAAACAGCTGCTAATAGGGTTGCCACCTTTTCAAATGGCAAAAGTGGGACGTTTTGAGGACACACATCAGATTTTACAGGCCGACACATACCCACGGTCAGTACAAAGGCTAGAACTTAACTTTGTTTCCTAAATAAAAGTTTATTCTTGTAGCAGTTTAGTTGCTTATTATGTTTCTTGTAACATGTAGGTATTTTAGATACAGAAATAACTATTTTATGCAACTGTTACATAAAATATGGGACATAATTATGTCCTACAATCTCAGGACATTTGCCCTTTTTAATATTTTTTGTCAGGACACAACTACCCAAAGTGAGACAGGTGGTAACCCTAGCTGCTAAAGATGAGGCAAACCAAAAAAAATAGCAATGGTAACAAAACACAGGAGCCTCTTCACCATGTTAGCATATTTTAGCAGGAACACACAAAGCTTTCAAGATACACTCTTTGTCAATGTTTAAAATGCAATGTGCATTACAGCATTTACATACTCAATAAAATAACACAATATACAAACAAGCAATAAGAAAGCAGCCCTTGGTTTAAACAATTAAAGATCTTGTTTTTAAAATTGATTTAGTAATAATAATCATAGTATTTAATCCTGGATGCTTATCAAGAGCTAAATAATGTGTCCACTTGTATTCTAAACACTCAACCTTCACGTTAATATCACCACTATGCATACTAGGAGTCACTAAATCAATGACTCTAAAATTAAAACTGTGAATTACATTATTATTTATAATATGATTAGTTAATACATTGGTAGTAATCTATCTATGCATGTCAGATAGATGCTCTAGAATATGATCTTTAAGCATTGTGGAAGTTTTGCCTACATAAAAATAAGGACAGCATTCACAATTACCCAAATATCCTAAATTAAAAGACCTACATGTTGCAAAACAACGAAAAGAAAAGTCTTTCCTGTAAGCAGATGCTTAAAATAATTATTCTTGCTTATATACATACAAGCTTTGCAATCATAACAGGGTACAGTATTTTTTGTTCAGATGATATTCTTTCTATCAAATAAATTTTCTTTATGACATACCTGTTGTTTAAGATTTATTTCTTGTTTATAAACAATCTTTGGCACTGGTCCTAAAAGAGTTGAACTATCAGGTAATGCTGACAAGATAGAACAGTTATTTTTAATAACAAATCTAATATATCTTGTATGTCTATTAAATTTCATAATATAGCATATAGGTTAAGGTTTACTGGCTCACCTTTCTAAATTTCCCATATTTTCTGAAAAATCAGGTTTAGCAATAGTATTACATTCATTCAGTACTTTACACTTATTCAAATTCAATATATATATATATATATATATATATTTTTTTTTTATAGCCCTTATTTTGAAATTTACACTCCATGTTTTCTTACTCATTCTGACAATCATCCAAATCAGTATTCAGCCTACTTGCTGTCAAGAATTGACTATGTACTACATCATTATAGACATACCTAGGATGCATGCTATTATTATGTAAATAATTACAAGCTTGAGCATCCTTTTTTATCTTCTGGTTCCCAATCCATCTTGGTCCCTATATATACATATGTCCAAATAATGAATATAATACAATGCCCAGGTAGTTTTAAATCTCAAGAAATCAGTAGTACTATGTAAAAAAGAAGCACATTCATTCAAAATTAGCTCATCACCCTTCCATATCATAAACACATGCACACACACACACACACACACACACACACACACGCATATATATATATATATATATATATATATATATTTTTTTTTTTTTTAATTATTTTCCCATACCAATAAGCACATGTTTGCATAAGTATTTGCTATGGGAGTACCCATAGAAACTCCCTTTTTTGATGAAAATATTTATTATCAAATAAAAACTACATGGACAGTGGATTCTATTAATTATTTAGACATATGTATATATAGGGACAAAGATGGATTGGAATCAGAATGTATAAAAAGGGTGTTCAAGATTGTAATTATTTACATAATAATAATAATAATATACATCATAAGTATGTATATAATGGTGTAGTACATAGTCAGTTATTGATATGTTATAAAGAAACGTTATTAAATAGAAATAATATTGTTCAAACAAAGACTACTGTACCCTGTTATGATTGTACAGCTTGTACATATATAATTAAGAATTCTTTCAAGCATCTGGTTACAGGAAGGACTTTTTCTTTTCATTGCTTTGCAGCATGTAGGTCATCCAACTTAGTACATTTGGCTAATTGTGAGTGCTGGTCTTGTTTTTCTGCTTTTGTAAAAGTATCTACAGAGGGCTATGTAGTTGCCTTTAGAATACTTCAAGAATATACCCCTTTCCAGTATGCCACTGAAGAAGACAAGGCTCTAGTGGAATATGCATTGATACTGCCTGGAATAGATCTGCCATGGTGGGAATAACAAAAAAACAATATCTGTGGACAACCACCTGAAAATTGTCTGTTTAGACACAGGATGTCATTTTTTTTTACACCTTGATAAGAAATAAATAGCTAGTCAGCTTTTCTAACGTGCTTAGTTCTGTCAATATAGTACATGAGCTGCTTATGCATGTCCAGAGTATGCAAAATCTGTTTCCCTAGTTTTAGTTTCTGGGAAGAAAACTGGGAAATTGATGGCTTGATTCAAGGTTGAGGGGTTTGTTCTTAAAGATATCCTATCCCTATGGAAAATAAGATAATGGTCATCCAATATGAGCGCTTGTATCCCAGATACACTTTCTGCAGATGTCAGAGCAATGATGAGTACAGTTTTCCAAGTCAAGAACCTTAAATCAGATTGATGACCAGGTTCAAAAGGTGGCATAGTCAATTTCTCCAGCACATAGTTGAGAACACAAGAAGCTACCTGTTAACACGAAGATCTTGGGTGTATAACCCTTTTCAGGAATTGTTTGACAACAAGCAGAGATGAGAGAGGAGGAAACATGGGCAGACATGCTAAAATGGCTGCAAGATGAACCTTTATAGAGGAAAGGGTAAGGCCAGAGAAAAGTATCTCACTCAAATATCTGAGCACCAGTGGTAAAAAAATCCCTTATGGTACTCTGATTATTAGTTAGACAGCAACTAGAAAATCACTTCCACTTGCCAACTCAGGATGGCAGGCTTTCTTGCCTTGTTTAGTTTCTTTTGAATGTCCTCATTAAAAAGGTGCCTTAAAGATATTAAAGCTGAATCATCCAGTCAGTCATTTGAAGTTGATTGATACTGGGGTATATCAATCTCCCCCTGCCTTGTGTGAGCCGATCCAGTCTTTTAGGAACCTTGTGGTAATTACCCTTGGCCAATTCTTTGAGAAGGAAGAACCAATGTTGCCTGGGCCAAAAGAGGGTCACCACAATTATTTTAGGGGTCTCCTTCTGGATCTTCACAATTACCCTGGGAATCAGTGTTAAGAGTGGAAAAGCATAAAGGAACATTCCTGTTCAAGATAATGAAAATGTATATATTTTCTATGCTTGCTTGCAGGGAGCCCTGGAGCAAAACTTGTCTAGTTGCCTATTTTGAAAGTGGGTGAACAGATGTATGTGAGGTGTCCCCCACAAGTGGATCAATTCCTGAAAAAAACCCTCATTCATTTTTCATTTGAGAGGATCTGTCCTGGTCCTGCTCATCTTGTCTGCCACTATGTTCTGCTCTGATAGAATGTAAGATGGTTGCAGAGTTAAGGAATGTTGAAGAGCTAACTCCCAAGCTATATTACAAGCCTGCATAGGGGTATGACCTCTTACCTCTCTTCTTGTTTATATGCCACATGACTGTGGTTTTGCCTGTAATCACTTGGAGAGGTCCTGAAGACCAAAGGTGAATGAGAAATTTCAAGGCATGTTTCACTGCCAACATCTCTTTGCACGTTGGTCTGTCTGAAGAATTCATATGCCTTGCACTTTTATCCCTCTTGAAGCAGCTCCCCAAGCAAAATCTGACACATCTAGAGTGACAGACTAGATCATGGTCTGAGCAGAGTGTAGGGGAGACCTGGCTTTTGTTGTCTCCACCAAAGCAGCTCCCTTTTTATTAAGCCCCAAACTAGAATTTGAAACTACAGAGAATGCATATACTGGGTTTATGTGTTTGTAGAACCAACTGAATCTTTCTTATGTGTAATCTGGCTAGAGGTAACATGAAAGAAGCCATGAACCCTAGAATCCTGAGGAATTCTCTTGCTGTAGTTTGAGAATGATTAGAGAGGTTCAGTAAAACTTCCAGATAAAGATCCACCTTTTCTTGTGTTAAAAGACCTTTTGAAGAGTAGCATCACACAATCCTGTGAGGCAGTCAAAGATGACTTTTCAGTATTCATCTGGAAGCCAAGACTGGTCAAAAGAGACATAAACCATGTTAAGACTGCTTGACATTTGAATAACGACTCTACACGTCATCTAAAAAAGGAAATATGTGAATGTCATTCAGTCTACAATAAGCTACAACTCAGGCTAGGCATTTTGTGAATGCCCTTGAAGGTGAAGATAAACCAGGAGACAAGGCAGAAAACTGATAATGTGACCCAGAAACAGAGAATATTAGACATTTCCTGAAGCCTGTGCCTATGGAAATATGGTAGCAAGCATCTATTAGGTTTAGAGTTACCAAGTAACTCATTTGCAGAATGAAAGGTAACAGGTTCTGTACAAGCAACATTTTGAACTTTGGAACTTTCATGTAAAGGTTTGGAAATTAAGGGTCTAGTACTGGTGTCTAAGATGCCTCTTTCTTTGGTACCAGAAACATTCTTGACTAGAAGCCTTTACCTCTTTGACCTAGGCCACTTGTAATATGTCTCCCTAACTGTATAAAGATTGAAGAACCAGAGGAAAAAATTCTGTTTTGTTTTGAGAGTGAGAAGGTATTCCAAACAAACAAGGTTTTTGCATCCAATGTCATCTGTAGCCATCCTGCACCACTTTTTAACAACCAGGAATCCAAAACAATGTTTTGCCAAAGGAGAATATTGAGGGCCAGTTTTTAGGACTGATTGGGAGAGATATAGTCGGAGGTGAGGGAAGTGGGCAAGGAATGCAGATATAGTCATTCTGTACTGTTGGGTCTGTCCATTGTTCTGAAAAAACTTTTTTTTTTTTATTTTTGCCACCCTCCAGCCATCTTTTCTTGTCATCATGTTTGCTGGAAGAGGGCTGGTTTTGTTTGTTTGCCTTTTTAATATAAGAGGAAGGCCTATAAGATTTGTATTGGGGTACATGAAATATCTTAGTAAGTCTTTGAATTAATTTCCTTCTTTCATCATATTGTTTGAGAACATGGGTAATAGAAGATCAAAACAATACCTCATTATCTAAAGCTGAATCTAAGATTTTAGCCTTTACTTCATCCACAAACATTGGTTGCGTACCCAAGCAAATCTTATCAAAACAGTAGCAGTGGCTTTAGACACAGCATCTGCACAATTACACACACACTCTTCAAAGCATGTTTATATAACTGAGAAAGAGTATTTATTTATTTATTTTATTTTATTTTACATTTGTTTACTGGGAAAGTCTGACTGGACACAGGTCCATTTTCAGTGGAGGCCCAGGGAGAAAAGTTCCGGATAAATTACATAAATCAAACAGGAAGAGATCAACAAGACTTAGACTATGGATATTAAGTTATAACAGAGTAAATGTTCTAAGATAACACATAACAAACAAGATGAGAAATGTTAGCACATAGTTTCATATAGTACATAGTAAAAATATTATAGATTACTTACAACAGTGTTGATGATACTACTATAGAAATCACACTTAGAGGGCACCTCACTCAAGATGGGATACATAAGTATGTTACACTTATTGGGGTGGTGTGGAATGTTGAAGCTAGTCAGTAATGTTGGTAAGTAAAAGGGGTAAAACAATGCGACAGCAGAGATGTTGTGGATGGTCAAGTTGCTACCAAGTAGTAGGGGGTGAAGCAGCATAACAGACTTGGCTAGTGAAACATAATGTTTAGAGGGACAATAAAAACAAGATTTCTGGACCAATACAAGGCAAAATAAGATCAAGATTTGTGGTTCTAAGCAAGAATAGAGATGGATTAGTTCTAATAGATAGAGAAGGACTTTGTAAGGCATATTGGATTTAGATGGAGAATAGGTTGTTGAGTAAGTGTTTATCCTGGGGAGTCACAGGAGCATAACCAGGTATTCATATAGTGTGCTGTGAGGAGCTTTTTAAATCGTGTAGTGGAGCTAATGGAAATCAGGTGGTTAGGTAGGGTATTCCAAGCTTTAGCAATAGAATAAATGAAGATAAATTTCCCAGCATCATTATTATGTTTGATGACATCCAGGTGGTTTTGGGTACTAGATCTTAAGGTTCTTGTTGTAGAATAAGGTATAATTAGGTTGTGGAGTGCTGGAGTTTTAGCTGGGTAGTAATAGTATAGTTTGAGTGTCAATGACAATTGATTGAATTTCAGTAGATGAGGCAGCTCAAGCCACTTTAGTTGTTTGAGAGCTACACAGTGATGGGTCCTATATAGGGTCTCAGTAACAAATCTAGCAATCTTGTTATAACAAGATTCTAATTTGTTTAGGTCAGCTTTGCGGAGGTTCATTAGTATTGGGGATGTGTAGAGGAGGGTAGACAACAGATGTGTCCTGGACATAATGATTTTGGTGTGTTTAGTGAGAAATTGCTTGTTCTGGTAGAGGAGACCAAGTTTTTTATGAACCTTCTTGATAATTTGGGTTATATGAATGTCAAATTTTAGGTTGTTATCTATTTCTACACCTAACAGTTTGGTGTGGGAGGTAGTGGTGATCATGGCTTTGTTATTGGACATGATTGTAAAGTTGTCACATGGGGAGAGGATCTACAAGGGTTGAAAAGTTTTCTTTTACTTGGATTTAGGATAAGCCGGGAGTTAGTGAACCAGGTCTCAGCTAATGAGAAGCCGTTTTGGGTTTGGGAATGAAAGTTATCTAGTGTGTGGGCTCAGCATATGAGGGTGGTGTTATCAGCATATTGTACTACTGAGGCATTAAGTATGGAGGATGAGAGCTGATTGGTAAATAGAAAGAAAAGTAGTGGACCTAGTAAGGATACTGGTAGGAGAGTGGATAGTTGGTTCTGCCATTTTACTGCTTGTTGGCGTCCTGATAGGTAGCTTTTAAACCAGGGGATAGAGGGGGTGCTGAGGTTTAGGGTGGATAGTGTATTAAAGAGTCTATTATGGTTGACCATATTGAAAGCTTTGGACAGATCTACAAAATGGCAAAAACAAATTGTCCCTTGTTTCTGTGGTGGTTAATTGTGTTGGAAAATGACATTAGAGCTGTGGTGGTGCTGTGGAAGGGTCTAAAGCTGTGCTGATATCTAGTTAGTAGATTGTTTTTTAGAAGATAGTCCATTAGCTGGGTGTGAACGACTCTTTCTAGTATTTTTGATAAGGATGACAGAAAAGCAATTGGTTGGTAGTTACTGAGTTCTAAGGAGTTGCCACCCTTGTGTAGTGGTATTATGTGGGAGATCTTCCATATAGTAGGTACTTTACACTCTGATATTGATCTATTAATTAGAATAGCAATAAGATAGGCTATAGCTTCTGCAGCTAGCTGTAGGAATTCTGCTGGTAAATTATCTGTGGCCAGTGTGGTAGGTTTAATCTTGTGGAAGAGTTTTAAAAGAGATTTGGTTGACATTGGGTGCAAGCTAAAGTGGGAGATATTAGCTTGTGTGTTTGTGCTATTTTGTGTGGTTGGTAAGACAGGACAGCTACTGTTAATTTGGGTTTCTGCTAGGGCCTTAACTGTTTCGGTGAAACATTTATTGAACTGAGTGGGGTTATTATCATGGTTGTTTACTGTTGCAGGTGTAGGGGTACTGGATTTGCCTGGTTGAAGTATAGAATTTATAGTGGCCCAGAATCTTTGAGGGTTGTGAGTTTATTTTTCCTGGAGGTTTTGGTAGTAGTTGATTTTGTCTAGTTTAATGAGTTTTTTGGCTTTATTATGGAGTTCTGAGTAGTTTTTTTTGTTGTTGATTGAGTTGTTTTCATGAAACTGTATCCATGCTTTGTCTCTGTCTTTGAGAATGGAGCCTCTGAAGGAGTCGAAGCAGTTTGGTTCAGAAAAGAGCTTTTTCTGTAGGAGGAGTGGAAGCTAATTCCTTCAGACTGTCCATATGACATAGCATACATTCCCACATGCTTGCCAATTCAGAATGCTGAAGGCTAAAGTGGAAAAAGAAAACATTTTCTTACCTATATAGTCTAACATTTTACCCTCCTTATTGCCAGGAGAAGGACTGGTATTGAGCACCAGTCTGTTGCCAGTATGAGATGCAGTGAAAACGACAACAGGGTCTGACCTATGGTGACAGAAAAGAAATGTATTAGTCTGAGTTACCTTATAGAGCTTATCTAGGGACCAGTGTCTGGGTATCAGGATGATTACAGGCAGCGTTCAAGGCATCCTTCAGGGCTGGCAATATAGAATGAATTGAGGTACTGCACATCCTGTAGTAGCACACAAGACCTTCTCAGTTCAAGGAAACGTCTATTTCTTCCTATAGGAATACCTCATTCGTCCTAGCAATGATCTGCTTAAACAAAAATTCCTCCATAGGAGGATAAGAATTAAAGTTTTCTTCACAATCAGAGAACTGGGCTTGGGAATCTGTAGGAGAAGAAAAACTATCTCAGACAAAATCATAATAGTAAGCATCAGTACCTGTTTCCTCAGGAATAATTTGACAAAGAATGCCTATCTGTAAAGGCTTCTGTATGCCAGGGTTTACTGCCTGTAATGCCTATCCAGCCAAAACAAGGAACTCGTCTTTTTTAATGGTAATAACTTCATCAGAAGAACAGTGTTTAACTTTATGTTTTTTCTTAACAGGAGTTCCAGCAGAAGACGACCAACTTGAGAGGGATATCTGGCCAGTCTAATGGACCCTAGCCCTGGTTACACCAAGAAAAATATCCCAGAGTGTTTCCCTAACCAACAGAAGATGATTGTCCCATGCCTGTAATGAACACAGAAACAGCCAAAGAGAACATGGCTGAACCCAAGTTCATGCTAGCCAAAAGGGCTGCAATAGAGGAAGCTGGAGAGTAGAGTTAGTGGTCTGAGGAACAACCAATAGCCAGTGCAGATTCATCAACCATCAGCTGAAGTACAGACTGAATCCATGACAATAGTAAGGACTCCTTGTTAAGTGATTTTTTTCTTCTTGGGTCCTGTAGAAGAAGAGACAGCTGGACCGGAGTGAGTATCCATGCTGAAACAGAATAAGAAGCACCAAAAATGATGTGTTGCTGAAGTGGGTAAGTCAAAAGGTAAGTTATCACTGAGTGCTCACAAGCAGTACATGTACACTCATTTCCCTTTCCCAGTCCTTTAGGTTATACAAAATAAAAGTAGAATAAAATTTCCCTGTCAGTACTGCTCAAACACTCACACACTCCCTGACAGAATCAAAATGGCAGCTAGGTCTTCATATAGTAAGCATAAGCATTAAACTTAGAGACAATTTCCCACCTGTTCCACAAAATTCATCATTACACAATCAATACACATTTTTTCTCAATATTATCCCCAAATACCAATAAAGATGATATTGTGAAAAAATACCTGGTTTCTTAATGGTGAAATACTATTTTTCTTAAAAAACAAATAAATTACATATTTCTTAAAAGGGAAATAATTTCTGAATGGAAGGGTTCCCCAAATGGAACTTATCTGCAAGATACTAAGGTGCAGACCGATTGCTGCTCTTGAGAAGTCTAAGGAATGCCTTTTCTCGTGACAAGAAAGTAGTGAATCAAGCTTCATTCTGACTGCTGGTTTCCATTCATGGAATTAGCCAATAAGCAGTCAGAGGGATGGACTGGGGGGTGCTAGAAGTTTGAAGCTAGCTGGTTGTTTCCAGGACAGGAAACAACTCATGCAGCCTAAGGGCCACTGCAGCAGTGGTATGATAAACACAGCATATATCAATGCAATCAAATCCAGATATGCAGTCACTATAAAAATCCTAAATCTGCTGCACCTACAAAAATATTAATATGTTAAAAGGCATATTTTACAGATAGCAGCTTAAGTATTTATTTCAAATAACATGTAAAAAGAAATGTCATTAACAGCATTATATCTGGTGGTATATCGGCCATTTTTATCACATAAGGAAGGAAGGTATGCTTACAGTGTTCGTTGACCTTTTAGGAATAACAGCTTGACGATCAAGTTGATTCTCACTTTAGCTACAGTAGAGAGTTGATTATCTGAATTAATTGGGACCTAGGGTAGTTCAGATAATCAAACTGTTTGGATAATCAAACATACACTGAACCGGATAAAAAACTTCTAAAATCTTGCTTTTTCTGCATACAGGGCATATACTTTTTGAACCATTCAGCAATTCCAATGGACAATAAAGAATATTTTTCACACACAAGGGGACTACAAGCTCAGAAAACATGTACAAGCAAATACGTATAACTTTTACATACTCAGGCTTTATGATTTTTCCTATCTGACAACTTTGGAAGGTTGCATTCGGCTAATTGACGTTACGGATAATCGACATTCAGACGATCGACTCTCTACTGTATGACAAACTGACTCATTATTAAAACTAAGGTGAAGGTAAATTCTCTCGCATTAACAATGTCACTTTAGTGTTTCAGAAAAGAAAAATACTTGGTTAAAGTGCTTTTTCCATTTGACACAGTAGTCATTGGCCTTCTTGTCTTGCTTATCTGGGCTGAATAGAATCATGCTCACATTCTTCTTTCTCAACAGAATAGGTCATTCTCTTTTAATACTTTCTTTAGTCATTCTTTTTGCATCAGCCCATCTTTTCTTGTTGTTATTCTTCCTCTGATTTATATTATATATATATATATATATATATGTGTGTGTGTGTGTGTGTGTGTGTGTGTGTGTGTGTGTGTGTGTGTTCATAGTTTTTGCCCATAAGTCTAGTTGTGCAAGGATATCTTGCTCCTGAAATTATCATTTTGAGTA
Source organism: Protopterus annectens (assembly GCF_019279795.1). Taxonomy (NCBI): domain Eukaryota; kingdom Metazoa; phylum Chordata; order Ceratodontiformes; family Protopteridae; genus Protopterus; species Protopterus annectens. Next base: position 258,840,061 of record NC_056738.1, read on the forward strand.
GCAGTCTGGCATTTTATTCATCTCCTAAAGATAGATGATTTTTTTAGTGAATCCCTTTAAACTTGACAGTTCCTATATATTGGCTAAACTTTAGCATGGAGAGTTTTATTAGTTTCTATGGCTTATGACCATAGAGGAAACATCTTCCTGCATGGATTTTTTCTTTTTGTGCATGCTTCCATTCAAAGCTAAGCACAAACTACCACTACCTGAAGAGTTAAAAACTAACTCACCAGTTGGTCCAGACAATCTTCTGTCATGGTTCATATTCCTCTGTAAGGACTTCTTAACCCCCCCTTCTTTACATTTATAATCTCTGTCTAACTCAAAATGTCAAACCTCATATCAGGAAAACAGTCAATGTTAAACCCTGTCCTAAAAAGATAACTACTCCCACACCACTCACTTCTGTCTCATCTCTATTCTTCCCACACTTGATGAAGTCATGAAAAATTAATTTACAATCAACCCACCCATTACATATCCCAATATTATCTACTGTCCTCAAAACAGCATGGCTTTTGGGGTGGAAGGAACACATGTACCTCTCTCTGGACCCTTAGGAATAACATTCTCCTGGCTATGGACAAAGGTCTCCTCAATGGAGCCATGTTTGTTGACCTCACCAGAGCCTTCATTCTAGATGACCATAACATACTTTCAGATCACTTAGCTGAAAATAAAATTAGCCCATATACAACTCCTTGATTTAAAAAAATATTGTACCAATCATCATATCTGTGTGCAGTTTCAAAACACCCTCTTTGCTCCCACCTCTCTCCTTAAAGGAGTCCCTCAGGGCTTCATTCTGGCTCCCCTTCTTTTATCCATTTTCATTAATAAACTGCCACTCAACCTCCCTTACCTTCCTCTCTTACATTATGCTGATGACATGGTATTATTTTGTTCAAACCCAACCTCCTCTGCCATACAGAATCAACTACAAGCTGATTTTTATTCTCTTATCAAACAGTTTAATAAAAAAAAACTAATTCTTAGCACCATGTTTGGTACCTCTCCTTAATGCAAAAATTATTCACAATATTTTATCCTTGACCATCTTGACAACCCCATTGATCAAGTTATCTCCTTCAAATAACTTGATATTTGGCTTGATTCCTCACCAAACTTTATGCTTCACCTAGAACATACATGGAAACAAATAAATTCCCTCCTACTTTGGTCCAATAAAATTTCCCCCTTTTCCTCCAGACCAACCAGGAATGCCACAGAAAAGGAATTCTACTAGCTCAGCTAGAATATGGACTTACCCTGGTTGCAGCAGTTTAAAAAAAATACTCCACAACTCTCCAGACTATAAGCAAATCTATCTTCCATTTCATTACACTCTGCCCTAGGAATGAGCATAATTGTATCACTCTTTATAAAGCCAACTGGCACATTGTTGGACAGGCAGCCAACCTTCTACGTGGCTCATAACTCTAGAAGCTCCTCAAAGAGAACTTATGTCCCTCCCTTGCCTGCAACTTGATCAGATGACCCCCCATTACAATCTAAGAAGTCTAAACCCCTCTAGCCCACTCCTTTAACATCCAAGAACCAAACGTCATTGCACTAACCATGCCTCTCCATCCTAGGCCACAAATTGTAGGAGACTCTCCCTCCAAATCTTAAAGACCTCACTTCCTACCCCTCCCCAATTCTCTGCACAGCTTTGAGATAATTTCAAGTCCTAGTGAAACTGCCAATGCTTTCCCTCCGGATACATTACCTAATCCGCCACTCTTCCCTTCACCAGCCATGCACCCTTCTCTCCCTCATGTTAATTCTATATACTAATCTGTTGACATTTCTTCTAAATTGTACATATTGGATATAATTAACTCCTGTGTGCCCTTTCCTTACTTTTGCTATCTTTTATACTTCATGATCTATCCCTTCATCTTCTCTCCATACTCTAATCATCCCTTCCCATTTTTCTTACACTGTGTACCCTGTTAATATTACTGTTATTTATTCATTGCTATTTTAACATAGCATTCTGTTTGTATTCAGCACACTTATTCTTAACTTGCTTTTCTGCGGTTACATAAATTTGTCAGGCTGAGACTGAAATAGGTACTGCTGGATCAGTACTCAACCTTGTTTACCAAACTGAATGAATAAATACATGCATACATACATAAATACCCTAAATTAGTGACTGTTTAAAGATAGACCATTATCAATATTCGCTTTCTATAACTGTCCCAAAATAACATATATAATCAAAAGTTGGATCTGTTGCATGTGAAGATGTGGAAAGTACTGGTTCCACCAAAGGGAATTTTGAGCAGTCATTAATAACAATTAATTATTGCTCCTAGCTATGCATGAACCCACAATAATTTGTGTACAAATCTGTCAATTGTCATCTTGGGCATGCTGGCATTTGTGTCAGCACAAACTGATTTTGTCTTGCATTGGCTTGCCAGGGCAATCTACATTTGTTTTATACCTATAAACAGTCTGTATAATTTGCACTACACATCCTTCTGTTATGTTTATACTCTCATTTGTTGTCTCATCTTTTTTTTTCTTATTTTTCTACAGTTTAATGCTTAGCAGTACAACTTTCTTTGCTATGTTGCACCATTGTGGATTCCGTTCCCTGTAGTCAATCAAAATTAGCTCTCATTGACAAAACTTTTATTTACTCTTATTTCTGTCTTCAAAACAGCCGTTTTGTAGGCAGTCTATTTTAACTGTATAGTTAACATTTCTTGGCTTTCTGCTATTCTTGCTTTGACCTTAGAGCATTACTGTTCTTATTGGCTAATATAGTCATTAATTAACTTAGGTCTACCAACATCTTTATTACCAGATTAATTTTTTTATCTATTCTGCATTATCATTTGTACTTAATTGGTGAGATTTAGAAACATGTTGTTTACTGCAGAGGTCTAGTTAGTCAGGGTATGCACTAAACACATCATTACACAATTCAGCGGCAACAGTTTGGCACCACATACCATCTAACCTGTTACAGCATTCAAAAAGGCAGATCAAGTGCAAAGGAGCAGAAACATGACTAAATGGTAGCATACTATTTAGAAACTGACAGAGCATGTACCATACCCAACTTAATGCACACTGATAATACTCAAAAGATAGGTCTATGATTCATACAGGAAATCCTGATGTAAGCAATGTCAAACCATAGTATAGGTACCTGAAGCTCACAGGTACCCCATTATATAAATTAATTTAGCAAGAAGAACACACAGGCATCCTAATCAAGTTTCTTTTTCCACAAAAATGTTTTATAGAATATAGTACTTATCTTGCATTTTATCATGTCTAAATTCACTGAAGCTTCCTCTAGATGAAAAAAACTAGCTGAAGCTTCATCTTAAAAAAAAAAAAAAATTGAAGGGTAGAAAATACCACAGGGCCCCATGTGGGTCTTCACCCCTGACAACCCTTTTACTTTTATGCTCTAACTCCATGGCCATAAAACCACAGAGAAAAAATAATATTCTGCATCCTTTCTGTCACTACAGAAACTGCACCAGCAGTGATTTTCCTGTATAAAATAAGATCAGAGAGTTACAGATTGGCTGAAAAGAAATTAGTGAGTCTAAGTATATTCATATATATGTAACATAAATATGGAACTGCCACAATTCATCAAAACATCATCTCATCAAACAACAACCGATCAAGCACAACTTATCAATAAACAGCTAATCAAAAAAAGCTCAAAAGACAAACAGAACCTTTTTGTGCAGGGGGACAAACACCTCCGCACTCCCAATATGGGAACCTCCCCCACTAATTATATATACCAACTCCAAGATCACACTACAGAGAGAAAAGGGAAAATCCCCAGTCCCCACTGTACTGCAATCTTGCACAGAACAACTGCTAGTATATTCGATTAATTTATTTTCATTCAGCTGTCCCAGCACTTTCTTGGGTTTGACAAGTTACTGTTCCTTGTATGTAACCCATGGGTCCAGTTTCAAATCATGAAATACTGAAATACCAAATTTTAGTATAGCGAGACGACAAAGTCAAAAACCACTACAATGAAAAACTAAAAAAAGAACTTCAAAATACTGAATCTTCATAATACTGAAGTTATATGACACTATTTTTCAACACAAACTCCACCACACAAACAAAAACAGACACACAACAATCCACCCTACAACAAAAACAACATACAGAACACACACACCATAAAACCCAACATATCAATGTATAAACAGGGGGGGGCAAGCCCTCCTGCACCCCTCACACCCCCTCTACTTTTATATACCAACTCCGAGGTCGCACTACCCCAAACAACATAGCAAACCCACCGGTACTCACCCTACAGTCCACTGCACACTTTCACATGTACACCCACGAAAAACACACATGCTACACATGTACAAACATTAACATTTACACACACACACACACACACACACACACACACACACACACACACACACACACACACACACACACACACTTTCTCACCTACCTAACCCAACTGACCCCTAACACTTCCACAAAGCTTCAAAAACAAAACACTAAAACCCATAAAAAACACATACTTACCTATTTCGAGACATAAGCACACATTGGCCACCATATCTAAACCCCAGAAAACACTATCCCTAAAGACAGCACACTATTGGCTACACACCACACCACTACTACCGCAAATTTGAAAACCTAACATTTGGGAATATGCAGTTTCGAATAACTCCACTTTCATTATTTTTGTCTCGAAATCCTGAAATTCTAGAGTTTGGTATTTCGAGATTGCAAAGTGGACCCATATATATATATATATATATATATATATATATATATATATATGTGTGTATATTTACATAAACATATATATATATATGTGTGTACACATTAGAATGAAGAACTGTATTGTTAAGAGGATACTTTGCTAAGGTCATGCAAAGACCACCAATGCTGTTTTGCCTTATCAGTGCTGCAGATGCACTACTGCCCCCTGTGTTCCTGTCTTTCAGATGCACAGGCCAGTCATGCTTAAAAACAGAACATAGCCAAGCAGTGACAGAATTTTGGGGAGTAGTAAGGAATAGTGGGAAGCAAATATGAGTTGTATACATGACTGCAGAATGATGCAAGTTAATGACCTCTGTATTCAAAGTGTGTGTTGTAGTCTAGAGTACCATTTGGTGTCCCGTTGAGAACTGAGTACCATACTATGTACATACCTCCATTATAGTGACTCGTACGTACACACACACACACACACACACACACACACACAGACACTCACACTTTCAGACAAACCCATTCTTAGTGGCATTTTTATAAAGCCTTTTTAAGCCACATTGCTTTCAGTCTAATGTAATATTTTCATGCAGTTTCATTCCTTTTATAAAAAAGAAAAAAAAACTGCATGTAGCCATTCAAGGTAATAAAGCCACACATACTCATGGTTACACTTCTTTCTAATGAATAAAATGCCTTGGCTACATTTTCTGCACTATTGTGTCTGTGGGTCTGGAGGTGGCACAGATTACTGCTCTTCATTAAAGCTAAGGCAGATCCATATACAAAAGCATTAATATTGTTTGTGTATAGTGCACTCATTGGGAATGTGGCAAATATGGCTATGGCCATGGCATTTTAACCCTGAGACTGTTTCAACAGAGGAGACTGCATATTATTAGACTGACAAGTGTTCAGTATTTACATCTTATCAAAAATCCATCCTGACATGAACTGTCTAACTGAAACATTCACGATCTTTACCTTTGAACGACTTCTCAGATTTCTGTAGAGGACAACAAAATAATTTATGGCCCATTGAATGAAAACCACATAGTCTGGTTCAAGAACCCTCACTTACAGAATTCTCGTCTCGAGTCTTTTCTGACAAGTGTCCATTGCAAACTTGCAGTGTGGACTAGTAACGAATTGACAGTGTATTTCTGTGGCTATAATAGTCTCCCAGACCCACTGCAAGTCTTCCCTGATTCTACAAAAGGGTACTCGGCCATTAGTTCTCATTAATGTTAGATTACATTCTAAGACATTTCTCAACGTTTAAAAAAATTATCAGTGGCAGATCTTTTCAGGACAAGACAAGGAAGCAGTGGGACATATGGTACAGTACTTTATTTTATTACTAGGATGTTTGCATTATTTTTTTGGTAAGACACAACTTTACAACTTATTTCTGCACTGAGAAAATAGGGACAGATGACAAATGAATGCACAAATCCCATGTGGAACTGCTGCCAACATTCATGAATAGGTCCACTCCACACTTACATATTTTACCATAGCATCATTTACATATTTGCATAAACTCCATATCCTCAGAGTACATTTCCACATCTGAACTTAAAGACTTAGTCAACAGTTTCAGTACATTACAATTTCAAAGTGTGTATCTATTCTCAAGTCAGAGAAGGCTATGCTCTATGGTGTATAAGCATTTATTACAACAGTCTTTATCAGATCTTAAGTCCACGAGTAAAGCCCCGCTACTTTATAAACACAGGATCGTGCACTTGTATAGTATGTCGAAAATCTGCTAAAACTCAATGCTGCTGTTTGCCTAAATTCTGAACTACAGTACTGTCTCACCACTGTATATCTAGTAAATTTATTTCTCATTTGGGAGGTTCTGCCCAAAAATGATAGCTCAATAGTCTACCATGTAATGAACTATAGCCTCTTCTTTTTTCTACAAATTATATTCTTACTTAAAATGACAGCAGACTCTGTTCTTTCTCAACAGTTTTTTTTTTTTTAGTTTTGGTGATGATAATGGTTCTTATCTAAGGTCCTTTTCTTATTTTTGCAACAATGTTATCAGAAGTAGGAATTATATTACACCATTCAGACAAGAAAACATTTTATCATTAGGAAATATTAACGGAAGTGTTTCTCACTTCCTCAACTTTCTTCTCACCATTAACCCATAAACTGTTAACCTTCACAGCATCATGTGCTATGGTTGATGAAGCACCATTACAAATTGTAGTGTAACAGCACACAGCCTTATCAACCCCCTGCAGCCATCATCCCCCATTGCATCTGAGTACATTCTCAGATAAGTTATATTTCTCTGTATTAACCAACATCATATTTAAGCCTCATCTCCCCACAAAGTATGCACTTATTTCTCCTGGAAAATGTCTTTTTCTAATTTAGTCACCTCACAGTAAGACACTGTCCGGTTCGATTCTCAGCTAGAGCGTCTTCTGCATGGAGACATGCGTGAATGGGCGTACCTTTGTTGAAGGTTGTGCATCAGGGCTGGTAACTTGGCAGGTAAAAATCAACTACCAATCATTAGCGGACCGGAGTTCCGCTGTGGTGACCCCTAACCAGGAAAAGCCGAAAGACACAACATTTTATATATTTTCAGTGTTTGTCTGGCAAAATGTCTAACTCCATGTCATGTTACTTAAATGACCTTTGTATAACACTGTATAAATTTGCTTCTCTTGTTTTTTTTTGTTTCGGACCTATTCTCCCTGGGCCTCCACTGTAAATTAACCTGGTCCAGTTGGAATTTCCCGGTTAACAAATGTAAAATAAATAAGAAAATACAAAGCGAACTGGACGACCAGGAAAGTAAAATTTTATTGAGCGCTTTCGTCAATTATTAACTATGACTACTTCAGAATAAAATCAAGTTACACACTGAGTCTTATATAACCAGTGCAATAACTCAATTAAAAAAAAACTATAAAAAGTACATCCACTTTTAAAGGTACAGGCTCCCTTAATACATTTTACTAGCAAGTCATGTGAATTTTGACCATAGGTATTATATCTCTTTGTAACTATATTTTCATAACCAAAAACAAATACAATCAATAACATTCTTGTCATGGTTGTAAAAAACATGGAATATTTAAATGCAGAAGTCTGCTTTTAATTTTAAAAAGCTGTTAAGTGAAACCATATCATTAAGCCCTGGGCTAGTGGTGGCATTGACCCTCAATTGCCATAATAGTTCTTTATACTCCAGTAAATGGTCAATAGGGCCACCCCTTTCATCTATGATGATCTGTTCAAGAACTATAAACTTGAAATAGTGACCTGGGTGAAGGTTGATATGTTTGGCTAATGCATTTGTAATATTACATTTATCTAAATCATAAATATGTTGATAAATGCGGGTTCTAAAAGCATTTTTGGTTTTTCCGATATAGAAGCACATACAGGTTTGACAAATGCTGGCATAAATGACTTTTTTGCTACCACAATTGTATTTCTGAAATAATCTAACCCATCCATAACCTTTGAGTAAAACCCTGTCTCCCTCTAGTATGTGCTTACACTGCATGCACTGCCCATATTTTGTCATTTTTCCCAGTCTACCGGTGGTACTACTAGATGGATTTCTTTCAAGGATATTCTTGATGCTGGTGTCCTTTCTGTAAACCACTATGGGGGCTTCACCAACCTTCTGACCTATGCTTTCATCACTGTTGAGGATGAACCAGTTTTTGAAAACAATGTCCCGAATCAGTGGGAACTGTGCAGTGTATGTAAGGATGAGCCCATTGTGAAAACGATCAGTATGGTAGTTACTGTTCTCCAACGGTGCACACAATCTGGTAATATCCATTCCTAGTAAGGGATAGAAATGTCCCTCTAATCTCTTTTTAGTAACTTCTTCCAACAAAGGTGTAACAAATTCTTTCGGATATCCTCTTCTTTAAAGCATACTTAATAAAACATCCCTTTCCTTCTGGAAATCTTCCATCCTGCGAACCATGCGGGCTAGTCTCACCCCCTGGCCTTTGATTAAGGATCTTTTTTGATGCACAGGTGCTCACTCTCAAAATGGAGAAGGGAGTTCGAGTATGTAGGTTTGCGATAGATGGTGGAGAAGAATACACTATTGATGTAGTCTTTGCTAATTATGATATCTAAATAACTAATGGAGTCAGAATTAATTTCCATGGAGAATTTCAGGAATGTAGTGCTCGAATTGAGGAACAGTAAGAATTCATGCAACTGGTCATGGTCTCCATCCCAGAAAATGAGGATGTCATCCAGGTAACGACCGTAAAACTTACAATGGGACATCCCTGAGGATGAAAAAACTTGACACAGTTCCCACTGAGTCAGAACAATGTTGGCAAAAACTGGTGCACACCCTGTGGTTTGTTTAAATAAATGACCTTCAAAAGTCAAAAAACTGCTCTCCAACACAAGTTCCATTAACGTCCTTAATGTAAGTATTTTGGTGTGTAAAAACGTAGTCTGTTGACATAGGAAGTTATAAAACATTTCAATGCCTTTTTTGTGGGGAATGACGCTAAATAAGTCCTTGACATCAATTGTAGTGAAAATGATGTCATCGCTGAAATATTCTTGTTTGATTTTTTCAAACAATCCCATGAGTCTCTGATGATATGAGAAAAAGACCCCAGACAGTTCTTTAATTGGAGGTCTATATATTTGGCTATAGTTAAAGTCTTGGACCCTTTTGCATCCACAATAGGTCTTAAAGGTGGATGCAAGATGTTCATGTGAATCTTAGGTATCACAAATATTGTTGGGATCCTAGGCTTGTTTTGTATACAAGAGTTAAATATAATTGTGGTAGCAAAAAAGTCATTTATGCCAGCATTTGTCAGACCTGTATGTGCTTCTATATCGTAAAAAACAAAAATGCTTTTAGAAGCCGCATTTATCAACATATTTTTGATATAGATAAATGTAATATTACAAATGCATTAGCCAAATATATCAACCTTCACCCAGGTCACTATTTCAAGTTTATAGTTCTTGAACAGATCATCATTGACCATTTACTGGAGTATAAAGAACTATTATGGCAATTGAGGGTCAATGCCACCCCTAGCCCAGGGCTTAATGGTATGGTTTCACTTAGCAGCTTTTTAAAATTAAAAGCAGACTTCTGCATTTAAATATTCCATATTTTTTTACAACCATTACAAGAATGTTATTGATTTTATTTGTTTTTGGTTATGAAAATATAGTTACAAAGAGATATAATACCTATGGTCAAAATTCACATGACTTGCTAGTAAAATGCTTTTTAAAGGAGCCTGTACCTTTAAAAGTGGATGTACTTTTTATAGTTTTTTTAATTGATTTATTGCACTGGTTATATAAGACTCAGTGTGTAAATTGATTTTATTCTGAAGAAGTCTTAGTTAAAAATTGACGAAAGCGCTCAATAAAATTTTACTTTCCTGGTCATCCAGTTCACTTTGTATTTTCTTAGTTTTGCTCCTTTTGGTTTAAAGTGTAAAATAAATAAAATAAAATAAAATAAAAATTATAGTCCAGCAAAACTTCATGCCATGTCCCATGTGCTTGGAAAGTTCACAGATACTATCGTCACAAGTTCTACTGATAGAATCTCCATCATCCCAACTGTGACAGTGTCAGGGCAATCCATCACACAAACTGCAATGTCATATTTAACCTAAATTAATGATATTTGGAATGTGCTACATCAGGCCACCTTTTCTTCCACAGTCACATTTGATTCCATCCTCTCTGTTCACAGAAGAACTAGTCATTTATTTTTCAAATGTTCTCATGAACTGTACATTTCATCTGCAACTGTAACAGTACTTCTTAAGCAATAATCAATAACTGCACATGGGGATATCAGGGTTTACTCATGGTTGATGTGGTTGATCACGAGGGAGAAGAGATGACATTATTTAAGAAAAAAAACTTCCCTTTTCTAAATAATGTCATTGTATTAAAAGTCTTTAGGGCTCTTATGGTAGCCTGGGGCAATTAGCAGATGTATTGCTCATGCTTTGCATGTCACAGCTCCATAGAAAGGTTTTGTCTGTAGTACCTGCCCACCCACACCCAGTCACTGAGGACTGAAGTCATTAAGTGAGTTGCCATCGACCAACTGTACAGTTCCCATCAAGGGAAGCTAAGAATTATTTTTTTAATATACTTTTGTAACCTGATCTGTGGAGCAGATAATAAGTTTAAGATTTTTTGTTTAAAAGCAGTTTGAAGTCTCCGCTTAGTGGCATGGAGAAAGTAAGTTAAACCGCTTTTTAAAAAAAGTCTTTAACAGTCTGCTCCACAGAGCAGGTTACAAGAATGATGTTACATTACATATTGCAATAGAAAGAATGGCTGCACAGCGACCAGACTTCGTTATACTAGTATATGTTCAATTTACAGCAATCACGTTGGCCGGGCTGTCCAATCAGTGTGCTAGTTTTTGAATAGCAATGAGCTGTTATTGTATAATTCTTCACAGCCTATCATTTATTACTCCATAATTTTAAATTACTCTTCCATGGATTCACTCAGCAAAACCTAGAGTTTTTGTCATAAGAGTGCCTCCCTTTCTATCCTCACTCTAGTCTGCCTACAGAGCACTGTATGTAACTCCATATGGAGTACTTAGTCCATATAGAGCAGGGGGAGTTTTCCCTGGTGTTCTGGCCAAATCACCTCTAAATAAGATAACCACAAGTACAGGTTTCCCCTGAAAACAGGGCCTTGGCCTTGCTGTTCTCATCTGGTCAACAAGAATTAAAATAAGTAAACATTGCACACTATGTTTACTACTGCAAGCAGCTGGTATTAATATTATAAAACACGGAGATAAGGGTGTTTTAGTTCAATTCAATATTTGGTTGGCCTTGTGTCTCCCATCATGGAACTGTACAGATTGTGAGGTGTTGTAAAGCAGTGTGTTGAAGGTCTTGGCTCTTTCACTCTCCAACATAAGCATTGTGCATCGGCCCATCTAGTTTGTGCCAGTATTTGTGATGTTAGGTACAAGACCTTAAGCATTTTTCATAATATTACTCAATACATTTTTTATAGGTTCATAGGTAGTTACCAGGCATGTGGTCCAGACCACCATTGTTTAGCCTGACCCAGTTTTATAATCGCTCCAGAGCACTGTCTGGTTAAGTAACTTGCTCATTTACACAATAGGTAAATTACAGCTAAGGGAGTCAAGCCCTGGATTACAGAAAGCATCTCATTAACAGTTCATATCAGCATGTGTTTGTCCCTACTAGGAAGATATTATAGGCAACAAACACTGTTGCAGTTTGTCATATCTGCATGTAATGCTAAATGTAAACAGGAAGAAGTTGTTTAATAGTCAGTTTAATAGTCAGCATTTCAGCATTTCACTGATTGTTCCCCTGCTCCCCTGCTTCTACATTTATTCATCTAAACCACTCCCCTTCAATTAATACCAATCACACCTTAAATTCCAGAAACTCCACACTACACTATCCAACTTATTCATCTTAAACACTGACACTATGTCACTATTATCTACCTATTCTCTACTTCCATACTTCATCATACTTACTTTATAAACCTTTTTCATTCAAACACACCTAGTGTCCAAGCCATACACTTCCTACAGTTACCCATATAGAAAGTTGCCCAAATACATGCTCTCATAGATGTACACCTCAATTGACACTAAGCCCCTCACTAGTAATGAGGAAATACTTATCTCCAAACTCCAACTCAATAACCATAAATCTATTTATATTATTGCCATCTATCTAGGGAATAACTCAAACAACCTAGAAAATATCCTGAATTGGCTATCAACCAACAATCCCCAGAGACAATAGTACTTAATATAAATTGGAATAGCTGTACCTCAGAACAATTACTCAAACTATAACCTCCCACAAGGACCAATAAACAGAACAACACTGAAAGCACCCTAGACTGGATACTAATAAATAGACATCAACTAAGCTACAAAGTAGGAACTCTCCCTGAGGATATTGCTCTAACATTCATAATCAGAGACAAGACTGATATCCAAATCCAACTAACTATAGAGCAGTGAGGAATAAAACAAAATTTAACCCTGATATTTTCAAAAAAACTTAGAGCATGCAAGCAGTAATCTACTTTAACAGTAAATTTCTAAACATTCTAAAAGGACCAAACAAACCAGAAAGATACAAACAAAAAATGCTACTTAGAAATAAAATCTAAGATCACATCAAGTTCAGACAGTTCCCCACCTGTAGGTGCAGACCAGGACTCTTCACTGAAACCATTCAGTCTCCAACTATCTCCCAACAGCTCAGCTCTAACATCCCATACCCATTTCATCTCAAACCCATCTCTACATCCCTCATCCCTACCACCATTGGGAACTATCCAATTATAGACCTATTGACTTTCTTAGCAAAAATCATGGAGAAATGCATTTCATCAAGGTTTCTCTGTCTTTATCAATCCACTAGCTAGATCCTACCCTCCTCTATGCCTCCCTATTTATACTAACCTCTCAAACCAATATGAACAAACTAGTAGTCTCCTACAACAATATTGCAAGATGACCCACCACTGTATTAATTATAATAATTGCCTATAAAAAATTTCTAAATCTTAATGTCTGCATAATCTACCTGCTTTTATTAAGTTACAATACACCTAAAGCACCTGACCTTCTAATCAGAAAACTTATGCTGTTAAAGTACATGGCTTATCTGAACAATATATAACTCAGATTGAAAGCATTTAGCATGGAAAGCAGGCTTTATTGTTTAAATGGTCAGTTGCTATACTTTTCAGGTAGCATTAGGTTTTAAGCAAAGTTACCCATTGTCTCCAACTTTTTTATTTAAGTGCTTAATTCAGAACCACCCAAACTCTGGAATATGTTAAGTGATGTCCAGATAGGTAAACAGACCTATTCTCTAATAACATGTGTGGATGAAATATTATTACTGACTGGTAAATATGAAGATTACAGGAACTTTTATTTTTCAAGAAACAGACTGAATGCTTTGAGATAATTTCTCAAAATCACAAGTAAAGTAAGTTGTAAAGGGTTCTTCACTGTATATGAGAGATGAAATCCCGATCACCCTAGAACTACAATTTTAGCGGTTTAGATCATGCTATAAAAAAGTGAACTCTCAATTTTCAGAGAATTTGAGAAAATCAAAACAACATTACAGAACTTCAGTGGTATAGAGTCGTATATACTTTTCTTTACTAAAGGTAGAAATATATCAATTTATGTATTCCATCTGTATTGTTTAAATATTTTACTCTTGCACAACCTCTTTACCAACTACTAGTGTAACGCTATACTCTCACTGTATGTATGTAGTGAATAATAATGATGGCATATAATCTCATTTCTTCTGCAAATAAATTGCTGTGGAGCTTTTCTCCCCGGGTCTTCACTGAAAATGAGCCACTAAGCTCAGTCAGACTAATCCGGTCAACAAATGTAAAATAAAATAAATAAAATTAAAAATAATAATTAATAACCTAAACCTTGCTTATCTTATCATTTGGTCTCCCTGTAGGTCTTACACCTCTAATTACAGTATAGCCACTGACTTACTTTGTAATATAATTCATGTATCATGCTATCGCTAGTTATTACAACCACTTGTGTTTTCATCTGCTTTGTATACTTTGTGTCCATTGTCACTTTGATATATAATTTTATTTGTAGTTGTATCTCTATAACCCAAGCTTGATCTGGGAAATAGTCAGTTTTGATCAGCATTCTACCCCTCTAAACAAACTAACACAAATAAATGAATTAAATAAAAATAATATAAATAAAATGTATAATATACAATAACCTTCTTTCCCATCATTACTTGGAAAGATTTCATGGTGCTGAGAAGTTCCAAACTATGAGAAATGGTATATCAAATTTTCTATGAATGGGTAGAGCCCCAGGAATACGTTAAATAGTTTGATAAGATATTCACAACAACAAGGGGTTGCACTGCCAGACATAAATGGCTATACAAATGTCATAATGTTTAAGCATTTATTAAACAGTCGATATGTCTGTTCCTTTCCCAGTAATAATATAAAGACATTTATATAGCAGGACTCAAAATGGCCACTGGATTATTTCAATACATTTATTTTTTTCTGTGATATTACAAAAAACTCTCTGAAATCTTCCATATGGCAAGATATTTGTACCCATAAATAACTGGTCTAGCGTTAAGGAAACTTCTGAAAAGGAGACTAATAAGACTCCCAAAAAAACAAAGTGATAGGATCACACCAAAAAAAAAAAAAAAAAAACCCCAAAAACAACATAATAATGTGGATAATTTCCTGGTAGTTAACAATTTACTCAAACATAACATATTACTAAATAACATATTACTAAATAACATTTTCAATCATTGGGATGTTGCAGGTTTTTGACTTTTCAGGATACATCAGGAATTTCTACATAATAATGGAAACCTCTCATCTTCAAACCAATGCATGAGAACTGGATAAGCACATTTAAGTACTTGAAACTTTACTATGTTTCAATAAGAGATACAACTGATCAATATAAAATCCTCTAAGGTATTTATTTCATACCAGCATTGCTATACTGAATGGGAATTTCTAACTCAGGAAAGTGTTGGTATTCTGGCCATTTAGAATCTGATGTTATAGATTGTAGGTGGCCTTGTGAACTTATCTATGGGTAACAGGTACAACCTCACCAAATAACAGGAGATCTCAGGCATGAAGGTTCCTTTAGTACATATCATTTTTTAATTGGGTATATTAAAGTAGGGGAAACATTGACAGAAGAATCAGAAACAGTATTCCTTTTGCTGCTGAGACTATGAAGAGATTGTCAAATGCATGTGTGTGTGTGTGTGTGTGTGTGTGTGTGTGTGTGTGTGTGTGTGTGTGTGTGTGTGTGTGTACGTTCAATATCTATCTGTATATGGGCGCATGTAATTTCTGAGAACAATCTGAATGTTGTGTAACAAAACATTGACATCCAAAATGTAGAATCTGAAAATGACACACCATAGTATTAAATGGGAAACCAAATGGGGAAGATCAAGTTCCAACGGGATCAGAGAGAATTGACTGTACAGCGGATATAAAAAGTATACACACCCCTGTTAAAATGTCAGGTTTTTGTGATATAAAAAAATGAGACCACAATAAATCATTTCAAAACTTTTCCCACCTTTAATGTGACCTATAACCTGTACAATTCAATTGAAAAACAAGAAAATCTGTTAGGGGAAAAATAAAAAACGTACAATAAGCTGGTTGCATAAGTGTGCACACCCTTAAACTAATACTTTGTTGAAGCACCTTTTGATTTAATTACAGCATTCAGTCTTCTTGGGTACACACTTGCCATCAATTAAAAAGAATCTGATTAACCCCAAATAAAGTTCAGCTATCCTAACAGGATTTTCCTGACATTTACTCAGTTGCCTGCTACAGCAAAAGCCATGGTTCACAGAGAGCTTACAAAGCATCAAAGGGATCTCATTGTTGAAAGGTATCAGTCAGCAGAAGGATACAAAAAAATTTCCACAGCATTGGATATACCATGGAACACAGTGAAGACAGTCATCAAAAGTGAAGAAAATATGGGACAACAGTGATGTTACAAAGAACTGGACATCCTTCCAAAATTGATGAAAAGACAAGATGAAAATTGGTCAGGGAGGCTGCCAAGAGACCAACAACAACACTGAAGGAGCTGCAGGAATTTCTGGCAAGTACTGGTTGTGTACTACATGTGAGAACAATCTCCCATATTCTCCATATGTCTGGACTATGGGGTAGGGTTGTAAGATGGAAGCCTTTTTTTATTCAGAAAAACATCCTGACCTGGCTAAAATTTGCAAAACAATACATCAAGTCTCCCAAAAGCATGTGGGGAAATGTGTTATGGTCTGATGAGACAAAGGTTGAACTTTTTGGCCACAATTCCAAAAGGTACGTTTCGCACAAAAACAACACTTTGCATCACCAAAAGAATACCATCCCACAGTGAAGCATGGTGGTAGCAGTATCATGCTTTGGGATTGCTTTTCTTCAGCTGGAACTGGGGCTTTAGTCAAGGGGGAGGGAATTATGAAAAGTTCCAAATGCCAGTCACATTTGGCCCAAAACCTTCAGGCGTCTCCTAGAAAGCTGAAGATGAAGAGGAATTTCACCTTTCAACACAACAAATACACCAAACATACAGCCAAATCAACAAAAGAATGGCTTCACCAGAAGAAAGTTTTGGAATGGCCCAGCCAGAGCCCAGACCTAAATCCAATAGAAAATCTGTGGGGGTGACCTGAAGAGGACTGTGCACAAGAGATGCCCTCGCAATCCGACAGATATGGAGCACTTTTGCAAGGAAGAGTGGGCAAATATTGCCAAGTCATGATATGCCATGCTGATAGACTCCTTCCTTAGAAGACTGAATGCTGTAATTAAATCAAAAGCTGCTTCAACAAAGTATTAGTTTAAGAGTGTGCACACTTATGCAACCAGTTTATTGTATGTTTTTTACTTTTTATATTTTTTCCCCTAACAGATTTGTTTGTTTTTTAATTGAATTGTACAGGTTATAGGTCACATTAAAGGTGGAAAAAGTTTTGAAATGATTTGTTGTGGTCTCATTTTTTTTATATCACAAAAACCTGGCATTTTAACAGGGGTGTGTAGACTTTTTATATCCACTGTCTATACATATATCAGTATGTACATACACATAAATATGTTTGTGTGTATCTAAGTATATTATATTACATATATACATATACTATACATATATAATTACACATACCTATCACTGACACACATTTAATCTAAATCACACTTTTTTATTCACGTGCTTACGTTATATGTATCTTACATTGAAACACTATTTCCTTGAAACACAGACTCATTTGGAGAAGGAAAAAGGTTTCATTTTTCAGTCGCTGGAAAAAAAAAAACACCCGACCACTATCTTGTTAACATACTGTGTCTGAATAGTGGTACTGTTAGGGAAAGTGTATTTATAGTTTTAGGGTCTATATTATAACAACGAACGATCAAATGATCGAACGTTGTTATATCAAACTCAAAAGTTTGAATTCATAACACATCAAACTACCAGAACAGTGATTTCTTTTCCAGGGAAAAAAATCGCTGTTCCCAAAAAAAAAAACAAAAAAACACATTCTAACATTATATAAAGTGGGGGGCTGTGCCCCCACACCCCCCTACTTAAATATACCAACTCCGAGATTGCACTACAGTGCCTAAAATGGCAAAGTGATGGAAGTGGCGAAGCGACTTCTTTCCCAGGGAAAGAATTCGCTTATATGCCACTTCGTCATTTTGCGTTTTTGACATTTGAAGTTTGACCAAGATGCATTGGACAAAATGCGTCTTCGGTCTTCTGATAGGAACCCATTGTTTTAATGTGTGGATCTGGGGTTAGCAACAGGGGTAGGGGTACCAGTAGAGTGAGGGTTAGTATACATGAATATATTGGTAAGGGTGGGCAGGAGATTTTTTTGAAGCTCACAGCTAGAATATAGGTGTAGATTTTGCCAAAAGTTTAAATATTGCCAGTGTAAGCAGTGACCTTTGATAGATGTGTAATTTATGTACAGCATGATGTAGTACAGAGAGGAGTTTTCAACATCTGTGAAACATTATTCAAGTGATAATCAAATACACAGCTGCTAAAGATGTGCACAAATATGTTTGATTTTGACATAAATAATATGAATACAATGTCTCATTAGAGCACAGATCCACTACTTATTTTCTCATTAACATTAAGGCCACGGGTGATAGTCATGAAAGTTTATTTTATGCTGGAAATTAGCATAAGTCCCTGGCAGTAATTTGTGTTATAAAGTAGTTATAGTAGTGGTACATTGCGGTTCATACACATGCCAATATTATTTTTCATTTTTTTAGCAAAGAGCAGTATAAAAGATTTATAATACAGTAGTTCATAAAATGAATATACTATATCCGAGTGCAAACTATTATTTTCCTGTGCTGTGCTGTGCAGTTCTCTCTTCCTGATTTATTGTCAGAGTGGTGGTGTAATAGTAAGACCGTGGCCTGAACAGCCATTCACACCATTGGCTTGTGATATTTCAGGGAAGAGAGGCTGTTCTACCTGCAGGCACTTCCAGCTTACCTTCTTTGCCTGCTCTACAGCCCTCCAGTATTTGCATGCCTTCAGGTTATGCCAGGTGTACTGTGCTATGGCTACTTAGCAGCATGCAAGATACATGGCAGTAAGCTGTTAACTGCAAAATTCAATTACTCTGGTAAACTATGTACATAAGTGGCATACCAAAGCAATTCAGCATCGTGTTAATGGTGATATTCTTGGAGATCAGCTCCTCTGAGCATTGAGGAAGTAACAGAATGGGAGGCTGGAGTAGGATTCCCATAACAACAGATATTACTATGTATGTAAGATATTGATATGCATAATACAGGAGACAGGAATGGGTAGCCAGGTCAATGATCAATACAACTGACATTGTGGGAGGTGAGTACCCCAGGTAAAGGGTCCTTGCGATACACATTAGGAGAGTTGATCCCTGCTATAAATTATCTTGGGAACAGGAGACTGAGCTACAAACTTCAGTATTAATGTGTATTACACAGGACAGTATGCATTGCTTTTGCACCAGTGTACAGGAACAATATACACTAACCTGGTCATTTTGGGGTGGGAGAAAAAGTGTATTCATCTCCAAAGTTTGGTCTTGCATCAAGTTATACCTGAGATTCATGGATGATATCTTTATTTTCTGGAATGGACCTGAAGAAGAGATTATTTATTTCATAAACTAATTGAGTAATACCACTTCTTTCCTAAAATTCACATACAGTTATAATAAAAGTGTTATCAACTCTCTTGACACTAGAATTGACATCTGTGAATGCACTTTTAAGTCGAAGGTATATAGAAAGCCTAGTTCATACCTGACGTTCACCAGTGCTCATTCTATCAGTCAGAAAAAAGTATGAAAGGGCAGTGTATTAAAGCTGCAAGAATGACTGAGAATTTAGCGAAATAAATCACTTTTGTTTCAGGTTTGTTTAGTGACAGAGGATACCCTACTGATTTAGTGAACAACACTGCACAGGAAGTACTCAGAGGATGGAGTATGGAGTTTGTTAGCCCTTAGTCCAGTTTGAACAATGATGATAAAAATTTTAAGAGGGCCATGGTAGTTGAATTCAATTTCATTGCACAGAAAATCAAGGAAATTATTTCCAGAAACTGGAACATGTTATGATATAATTCTGACATAGTAAGGATAT
The DNA here is from genome assembly GCF_019279795.1 of Protopterus annectens. NCBI lineage: Eukaryota > Metazoa > Chordata > Ceratodontiformes > Protopteridae > Protopterus > Protopterus annectens. The sequence goes on from NC_056738.1 coordinate 258,860,098, forward strand.
TAGGAAGAGACCCCAAATGTGTGTCAAAGACAGGACATATGAAATGAATGCTTTTCAAAGGAAGAGAGGAACTACAGGTACTAAAATGTGGGAATTGTAGGAAATGCCAATACATATAGGAAAGGGAGAACATAGTTTTAGAGAATGCAACTTGAAATAATATAGTTCTTAAAAAAGGCATTTGTTCCAGTAAAGGTATGATTTATTTAGCTATTTGTAAACAATGTTCCTAAAGGATTCTTACAAAATGTATATAAAAGCACACCTACAGTATTAAGACCAAGAATGTGAATAATGCCCATTACAAGCATTCTTTGCATAAAATTTCCCACAACGATTTTTTATTTGGCATTTTGGTGCAGGTAGACATTGATCCCAGGGGAGGTGATTGTGAGAATTTGTTGCAGTATAAAGAACTGTTGTGCCAATTCAGATTAAATGACTCCACCTACCCTGGCTTATATGACTATTTGTCTATTAAACCTGTCCTAAAATGTAGAGCAGCAAAATTATAAAAATTACAAAAATTGCAACACTTTAGCCTGTATTTTTAAATGATAGTATATGTATATTTGTCAATCTTAATTATTTTATTTAATTACTTTTTAACAATACCTTTGATCATTAAGTGATAGTACTATTTTCAACTTATTTTAAACTTATCTTTGTTTTAAAATTCATCTGGCATACTCAATTATTTTTAGAACTTTTATACATTTTATTAATACTTATTTATGAGCATTTTGTATTTAAATACTGAAGTTTTTAGTTATTTATTGAATATATTCACCCATTTAGTTCATCATGGTAATAGTATTCCTGCTGTAAATTATCTTGGGAAGGGGAGATTGATCCCTGCTATAAATTATCTTGGGAACAAGAGATTGAGCTATAAACTTAATTTGTTGTCATTTTTCTTTCGGCTTTTCCCGGTTAGGGGTCGCCACAGTGGAACTCCGGTCCGCTAATGATTGGCAGTCGATTTTTACGGTGCCGAGGTGTCAGCCCAATGCCCAATCTTCAACGAAGGCATGCCCATTCATGCATGTCTTGCAAACGCCAATCGACCACAGGGAGGACATGCAGACTCCACACAGAAGGCGCTCCAGCCGAGAATCGAATGGGAGAACCTCTTGCTATAAACTTCACTATTAATGTGTATTACACAGGATAGTATGCCCTGCTTCTGCATCAGGAACAAGCTGCCCTCTGCATTCTGATCAGCAGAGCCAGGCAGATGATGAAAAAGAGGCACTGGGGTGCTGCCAGTGATTAACTCCAAATTATTCATCCAACAAGAAAGCATCATTGTGTAATACACATAACACATATAACACAACCTGTACTGTGCACTATTTTAAATTCTCGCAAGTCTACTCTTTAACCCCATTGCCCATCCAGTTTCTTCTGGAAGCAGTTCCTTTTCCACACCTCACATCTGGTATGTCTGCTTAGATGTTCTAACACAAAAAAAAAAAAAAAAAAACCTGTTTGTCCAAATAGTAATTTATTATTACATTCTAAATGTCATTAATTGCAGCCCTAGCATGATCTTGAATTTCACCACTATAGTTATTTTTTTATACGTCAATGTAAAAATAAAGGTCAGTGACAGTGACAAAGGCCACAAAGTACCTATTTATCACAAAGGCAAAATAAGTTCAAATGGCTGCTCTTAGAGGTTACTAGGGTTTCACCTACAAAACATGTTCATAAACCTTTCATTGCAACATTAGCAGTTTGAATGCATTTAATTGCTATCATTGTAGTCAAATCTAACTTTGTTTAGAATACAAAGCTGAGAAATAACTAAATTGTAGTGCCAGTATTTTTTGGCTATTGTACAAAAGAATTGTTGCTTTATTTGTAAGGTCAGGCATAACACATACTGAGCTTATTAAAACATGCATCATATTTCTAATGGCATAATTATAATAGCATCCCGTGTAATAGTCACCATCCTGAAACATTTAAGAATGCATATAATTATCTGCTATGCTCTGCAGGTAATCAACAAATAATTAAGAAATTACAGTTGCTTTACAGAATTGTGTCTGCAATTACATTTTCTTTGTATGTTCTGAGTTTTATTTGGATATTTCATCAGCTCTACTCATGTACTATGCCTGCCATTAAGTAGTGTTCATTTTTGTCACTTGAATACATGGTTCAGTAATAGCTTTTTTAGTATACTGACCGTTCATTTTTATTTGTATACTTTCCTGGTAGCTGTTTTGGTTTCTTTCTATCTTTCTCTCTGTCTCTCACACACACTGACACACACACACACACACACGGCCTGTTCAATGGCTGTGCAATAAAACAGCAAAGGCAGTCCATCACTTCTTCAACATCAAAAAAAAATCCAAAATTTAAAATCCACTAACAGTGATAAATAAAGGAAAAGAAAGAACAATCATCTTTACAAGGAAGGAATGTGAACATATCCCCTTAATTAAACATACTTACTCTCCAATCACACTACCTTAGAATAAGGGCAAATACTACCTGTGGTGAGAAAGTGTTCCATTTATAGTACCTTGCCACAGGGGATATTAAAGTCACATAAAGCCAGGTCCCCAGTCTATCACTCCCATCTCCTCATAACCACACTGAAAGTAAAATAGAGCAGAAGCATTCAGCAGTAAAACCGTAAAAGATGGCATTTATTAATAATCAGTTTTTCTGGTCCAGATGGACAGATAGAATGGATTCATGAAAATGCATTTCTTAAAACAGCATGCTTCTTTAAAAACATGATTAATGACAACATAAGTCGATACATTCTGGGCCACAGCAAATAAAATGCAATCCAAAAGAAAAAGTTCATCTTAAAGAAGCCAAAAAAGGGCAAGTTTATTAAAGAAAACAAGCTTTCACACTTAACTGTGCTTCTTCAGGCAATCAAACAAAATTTACATTTAGGTACTTATAGAGGGTCAACCATGTTGCATGACATAGTCTATCAATGTTTAAAGCCACAGCTATTTATACAGAATTCAGGCTGACACATTCATTTAAACCTGGATGTCTGTCAGCCTTAGCATTGCTATCCTTTTATATTCATAAAACTCTGTCTTTGTTACCAAATCTATACTTCTCCTGTCCAGAGAAACCACTTACAATGCACTAAGGATAAACTCATGATCTAAACAAGTATCTGCTGCATTAATATAATGCACTACTCATAATTTTTCTTTTTACTTCTGTAAACATTTTTTTCAGATACCTGTTTTATCTTCCTGTATAAAATAATATATTTTCCTCAGTTAGCTAGTATTTAGCACATTCTGAGTATTGCAGTTGGCATAAACATTGTATTCATATATTTTCTTAGTAATGGGATGAATAAAGTTGTGCATTTAGCAAGAGCCCAATAAAAAAAAGCAATACAGAAAAGTTAAACATTTAAGTCAGCAGAATTCCTATACTTGTTCAGGCTTTTTCTGTTTTAAATATGTTTTTGAATTATAGAACACTGACCATTTTAATGTGTTGTTTCAGTTAACACAATGTGAACAGTCTATAACTATGCAGATGAGCAAGTCTGGAGATAGATGTGTTGCGGGTGAGGAGTGTATGCAGCAGATTTCATAGTAAGCCTGTACTCCACAGTCTCATGCTTAATGGTAAAATGATTTTAGGGAAGGGACAGATTTTTTTTAATTTGAATGATCTGTTTTGTTTAAGTAATAAAGCCCAGAGATATAACTGTCACACTATAGATGTAATATATTATCATTGCTTTATTATTTATAACAATTGTAACACTTTTCCATCCATTTCCTTAGCCAAATATTTAGGGCATTTGCATACACAAATTAACTGATCAACTGACCATGCCCTGACTTGCAAAGTCTAATTAATAAACACCTATCTGGCATTTACTGGTGGAATATTGCAGCAAAACTGTACTAGTCATAGATGCAATCTCAAATTATGAGTATCACTAAAATGTTCCCTTCACTAATTAGATTTGCTAAAGTGGAAACCACTAACTATGCTCTGTTTTAAATGTGTACTTATTTGGGGTAATACACTGGCTACCTGAGTCATGTACAATTGTGTTCACATGGCTTATAGAAACATTTGTGAAATTTGTGGTGCTGTTTGAGCGATATCTCTCTATATAAGTTATATCTTAACTCAGCACTCCTGACCAAACTCGAATCTACCTACAACAACTTAGCTAGATTTGCTGCCCAACAAACCTACAAATCCTATCACTGTCTCTCTCTAAAACACCTAAACTGGCTTGAATTACCCTACCATCTTCTTCATTCTCAGCTCCAGATCATCCATTCTATCCTACACCAGCCTTCCTACTGCCCAGCACTATCCCCTCTCATCTCCCATTATTCTCCCTCCAGACGTCTCCAAAGCTCTAACCAAGACCTACTACAAATCTACAAACCCAAGTCTAAATCTGAACACAACATGTACAGCTATCACCCCCCTATTGCCTGGAATAGGGTCCCACTAGAAATCAGGACCCTTCTTCTTCTTTCGGCTTTTCCCGGTTAGGGGTCACCACAGAGGATCACCTGTCCGCTCATGATTGGCAGTGGAGTTTTACGGTGTTAGAGTGTCCAATCCACCTACAGCATGTCTTTGGAATGTGGGAGGAAACCGGAGCACCCGGAGGAAACCCATGCGACCACAGGGAGGACATGCAGACTCCGCACAGAAGGCACCCCAGCCGAGGCTAGAACCAGAGAACCTCTTGCTGTGAGGCAGCAATGCTAACGACTGCACCACCGCGGCCACCCTAAATCAGGACCCTTACACATCCTAAACAAATTAAGACAGCTACCAAAGAGCACTTTAAAAGTCACTGGTCCTGCCACTGCAGTCTCCCTCCTTAACATCCCCTACTTCTCATACCTTAATCTACTTTCTGCCCTTAACTCACTCTTCTCACTAGCTCTCTCTAATCTTCCTTGACTACTCTTTCTACTGTCTTCTAAAATCTATTAAGCAAATTGCCTCAGAGAAACATTCTATTATAATTTTCTTGCCTTCATGTAACTACATCATGATAAAACTGGGTTTTTATAACCACTTACACCAAAAACTATACTCATCTTAATGACATATTTCTTTTTATACATCTTGAAATAGTTATGCTATACTCCTGATTATTGACACTGTATAACATTGTATTGCTAATTAATGCCTTGTAATAATCATGTAACATTGCTGTTTAATGCTAATTTATAATGGAAATTGTATAATATGTTGGAGCTTTTCTCCCCTGGCCTCGGCTGAAAAAGGGCTCTTCAGCTCAGTCGGACAATTCCAGTCAAAAATGTAAAATAAATAAATAAAAATCTTGTGGTACTTGAAAAAAAGTACAACAGGAAGTATTCTTATGAAAAATAATGTTCATGGCATGTAACTACCACCAAAACCAAGAAAAACACAGAGACATAATCTTAACTATTGAATTAATCAAGTTCTTGAAGTCTAACACATAAAATATGTGATCTTTGAGTAATTATCAATGAGTAATTATTAACTTCTGTTTTAAATGTCCTCACTAGGTCTCTCTCAGTCCACTCTTCTGTGGTTCAAAAGCTACCTGTCTAATTGGTATCGGTCAGTAATATGGCACTTCATGCTCTCTCCTTATCTCTCTGTAGCCACCAGTATTCCACAAGGCTCTATCCTTGGCCTCCTCCTCTTTAACATTTTCACCAACACCCTCTATACATCCATGCAACAGGCCTTTCTAATATAATACGCAGATGATTCCACTCTCATTTGCACATCTGACGATATGGCACACCTCCAAAAAATTACTCAGGAAGCTTTAACAGCCACTGAAACATAGCTTCATAAATCACAACTCGTGTTCAACCCAAACAAGACCAAACTACTACATTTTCTCCCAAATCCCTCTCATGAAAAAGCAAAATTTTAAGTCCTCTCTCTTGGTAATACAATTATTGAAGTCACCTCTCATAGCAAATTATTAGGGATGATAGTGGATGATAAGCTTACATTCAACCTGCACATACAAAATTGCATAAGAAGAAAACTAGAGATGCTTTACAGAGCCAAAAACTTTCTCAATGGCGCAAATAAAACTACACTTGGCACTACATATTTCCTCTCCCATCCATTTTTATGGTGTTTTCATCCTTACTAACCTCCAGGCTTCACAAAAATTAAAACTTGAACAATGCTATAACAAAGTTGCTAAATTTGCAGCAAATACCCCTTTCAGAGCCCACCACTGTATAGCACTAAAAAGCCTAAATCGGTTAGAACTCCCTCATCAACTAACACACACACCTTCTTACCACCTTAAAAATTATCCAGCATGCATCTGCCTGTCCGGCACAACTATGTTCCAAGTCAGTCATTCGATCCAGTGACCAAAAACATCTGTCTGTCTATAAACCTATCAAATCTGCTGGGCATTGTCTGTACGCGTACAAGGTTGCTTAGGCCTGGAACTCCTTACCTATATCCATCAGGTCAATACCCTCCCTCACATCTTTCAAAATCACTCTGAAAGACTTCCTAGCTAAAATCTGGCTTTGTTCTTATTCAAAACCAGGATAAATTATATCCCTAACTGTAAACAAGTATATCTTCATTTTTTATACCTTCTTACTCTCCCTTCTTAACTTATTTCCTTGCTTCTATCAAATTTTCTTGCCTGAATTTCTCTCTAAATATAGTATAACCTGTTTTTTCCTCAATTAATATTATAATTCATGTTTGTATTAACCAGTGGTTCCCAAACTGTTTTGATTCTCCGCTCCCTTGTTGAATCCAGGTTTTCCCAAGGTGCCCCCCCACCCTGTCAAATTCTAACAAGTATACTTTGCGAAATAGTTAATCTTTTTTTTTTAATTAAAAGGGTTAGTTAGGTAAAAATAAATAACATGTATTTAAAATCACAAAAAAAATCTAATTGTAATTGAACAAATTAATAACACAGGTATTTAAGATCACAAAAAAAATGTTATTGAACAAATACTGGCATTTAGTTCTTACAAATTCTATCATGTTCTTAATCATATCTAACATCCTGCACTATTGATCTGAGAGGACCTTATGAAGCCTAGCCATACAGCCCCACAGTAGTTTTTAACACTTATGTTTTGCATGAAAATAACCCAAATATGGGCCGCAATAAGAATGTGTTGACATTTATGTGCCAATGAGCTTGCCACAGTGACCCATCAGACCATTCCTAAAATTAACATCATACTTGCTAAGCCATTCCTTTTGACCCATTACTCAGAAGAGGATATAACTGCCGCAAGTCATCAAACCTCCACATCAACATTATCAATAACCTTTTAGTAATAGTTTGAGGCAATTCCGCTAATAAACCGCGCTCGCAGCACTAACCCTGCAAAGTAACATTTTTTGCACAGCAAAAGACAGCTGAATAACAATTGCTTGTTACTACGTACTGCTGAATAAGTGGGTGAACTCGCACACACACTTTCACGGCACTTACTTCAGCCATGCTACTGTAAAAATATTCTCGTTAAAATATATAAATACAAATACAGTAAGGCTAAGTAAGCGAACTCCCTACAGTTCCACTTTACAAACTCGGCGTCGCGCTATAACTGAACTTAAAATTCTTGCTGTTCTCATTGGTTATCGATAAGAGGCAGTACCATTGTAAGCATAGCATAACGAAGCTTGTTCAGTTCCTTGGTAGTTAAAAATAGCAAAAGTAGTTAAAAGTAGCAAATTAACAATTTACAAAGGAAATGATTATAGCAAAAACAGTTGTGATGTGCTTAAGTGTAACTAGTGCAGGAAATAAAACTCCTTGCATATAACTTAGACACGCTGGCATTTTTTGGTTAATGCTGCTTATGTAAACATATGGGAAGTGGGTGGAACTATCAGCAATATCATCTTCATTGTGTTTTCTTTTGAGGGTAACTTTTGTGTCCCCCCTTAACAGTGTAGCCGTACACATTTGGTGAGACTGCCAGTCCTCTGAATGAATGATTGTCTTCCAGTTTTGCTACAACACATCAAGAGTGAGGCTTCAGTACTGTATCACTCAACCTTTGGAAGGTGGCTGAGACTCCACGTAGGCTTTGTACTGAAACAGACCGAGTTTGCAAAGGCTGTTTTTTCTTTGGCAAATGGGGTAAAGCAGCTGCAAAATAAACTGCAAACTAATTTATTTATTTAACATTTGTTAACCAGGAATGTCTGACTTGGAACAAGCCAATTTTCAGCGGAGGCCTGGGGAGAAACCCTCCAAACATGTCTTTGTAACATGGGAGGAAACTGGAGCACCCGGAGGAAACCCACACGAATGCAGGGAGGACGTGCAGACTCTGCACAGAAGGCACCCTAGCCAGGAATTGAACCAGAGAACCTCTTGCTGTGAGGCGACAATGCTACAGCTGCACCACTGCACCATCCTAATAAGCTTAGTAACTAAGCTTATTAGTTTGCGGTTTATTTTGTGGCTAAGCTTATTAGTTTGCGGCGCCCCTGTGAGGAAGCCGTTGCTCCCCAGGGCACCGCGGTGCACAGTTTGGGAACGCCAATTAGACTAACTTACCTTTAATTTCTCTACAAACTTTCTAAAACTTCTATAAATATTAAATGATTGTCATATAACTTGTATTGATTCTCAAGCTATGTTTTTATATTATCACTAATTTGTTATAATTATTTAAACTGCAGATGTTTTTTGTTTTATTTTTGGATATTGCAAAATTATTGTTCTTAAATGTTTTGCAATAATTTGAAGCTTTTCTCCGTGGGCCTCCACTGACAGTGGGCTTCTACCCAGTCTGACTTTCCCAGTAATGAAATGTCAATACTTTTCATTCTGATCTAATTGCATAATTCTCAAATAATGTATTTATTCAGCTCCGTGCTATAGTCTAAACATTATCTGCTTAACCATGCCATTTGTGCAGATGAGGGCAGTACTGACTAAATGTTGACTCCTCCTGTTTAAGAAGATGACATTTTTTAAACTATAGAAAGAAACTAGCAAATTAACACAAAAGCATTTGCTTCCTCATTTTGTGCCCTGTATGAAATAACAATTTTAGCAAGGCTTTTCAGATGCATTTTGGTGGATGACAACACTTTTGAAAGGCTTTTTTATACTGATTAAATAGACTGTCAGCTTTCTGGGAAAACTGAATTCTTCATATGGGTTCAGTCAAGACAGAATTAAAAACTTGTACCTGTTAAGGTATTGCTGTGACATACTAACACAGTGTTGTCTTCCTAGGTTCCTAACTCATGTTTGTGCCTTATTTATGTAAGGTAAGTGAGAAGGATAATCAAAAGCAAATGAAGGTTCATTTCTTGGGGATGTAGCAGACTACAGGGGCAAAATATTTTAAGTCAAGTATAATGGTCAGTGTTGGAAAATAAATATCTTGTGAATGATGCCTAGGCTTACAGGTTCATAGGTTGGTATTAGGCTATTGGCCCTAGGGCCTATACAAACCTAGCCATAACAATTCCCTGGCTATTTCTTCCCACAATATTTACTTCCCTGGACCCCTGTCTAGCAGGATGACTCATGTGATCCCCAGTGTGAATTTCCTATCTCCCATCCAATCGTCAAGGTTCCTTTTGAAGAGGGCCGAGGAGGTGCTCTGCTTGACATGTATGGGCAGTCTATTCCAGAGTATGGGAGTCTCTGGGACAGGAACCTATCCCTCCAGTATGTTTTGTTCATTGTGATGACAAGGTTTAGATCCCTGGGGCATGTGGCTCTGAGGGATTGGGATTTCTTTAAGAGTAGCATGTCCAACAGCTCTGGGTTTGACATGGCCTTCTATGTTAAGCAGAGATTACCTCTGAGTAGACGATATGTGACAGAGTATAGCTGGAGTTTTTTTAAGAAGGTCAGCATAGGGCATCTGCTTTAGGCCTGTGATTCTTTTAGTGAGGTATTTCTGCAGCCTTTCCATTTGTTGCAGATGTCTTGAGAGGTGCATACCAAATGGAGCGTTGTATTCTATAATAGGTCTAATGAGGGATGAGTACAGTGGGACAATGACCTCCTTTTTATTGTATGAAAAGCCCTTAGTGTTGAGGTGTGCCACATAGAAGGATTTCCTGACTGTTGTGACGATGTGGTTATCGAAGGTGAGACTACTGTCCACCTGTGTCCCTAAGTCTCTTATCACACTTTCGGTGATTAGTGTAGTGCCACCTGTGTGGTAATTCACTGGTCCATGTTTTTTTCCCAAAGGGGATAACTATACATTTCTTGGCATTGAAATTGAGCCCATGGCTCTGGCACCAAGCATCTGTTTCTGTAAGGCCCTTTTGTAGAATATCCACATCATTTGGGGATTCCATAATGGCTCCCAGTTTGAAGCCATCTGCAAACTTTGTTAGCCAGAGTCCCTTAGTGTTGGCCTGTACTTCAGAGAAGTAGATGCCAAACAAGAGTGGTCTCAGGACTGAACCCTGAGGTACTCCATTTGTCACTTGTCTGAAGCTGGATTTGGAGTCGGCTATTTTTACAGTGTGGGTTCTGTTAGTAAGCCAGTTGGCAACCCATCAATTGATGTATGGGTTAATGCCCAGCTTAGTAAGTTTATCTATGATTCTAGAGTGGGGGATGGTGTTGAAGGCCTTGGCAAGGTCCAGATAGGCTGTGTGGACCACCTTACCCTTGTCCACTGCTCTGGAGACTGACTCGAAGAAGTCAATCAGGTTCAGGAGACAAGATCGGCCCTTCACAAACCCAAACTGGGTGGGGTCCAGTGTTTGAAGGTAGCCAATGTCTTTATTTATAAGTTCCATGATAATATGTTCCATGGCCTTGCAGATCAGGCTCGTCAGACTGATGGGGCGGTAGTTCCCAGGATCCAAGGTGAATCCCCCCTTGTGGAGTGGGATAACTGTTGAAGTGGGCACGAAGCCTGAGGTGAGGCTATGATTAATCATGATTAAACATGACACTTAGGTGAGGTGCCAGTTCATTTTGTAGTTCATGTAGTACACAGCCTGGGATGTCGTTTGGTCCCATGGATGTTGTATTCTTAGCTTTGGAGAGTGTGTTTTTTACCTGTGTGGCCGTTATTACCAGAATTTGGCAATCTTTATGTATTGAGATGGGTCCTTTAGGGGGTGAGAGGGGAAGAGGGGATGAAGTTTGCACTGAATTGATCTGCCAGGATATTGGCAATACCCTTGGGATCAGTATATTTAATGCCATTCTGTTGTAGCTCAGAGCAGATCTGAGCATTGCCATTTACATTCTTGACATAGCTGTAGAATGCCTTGTGGTTGTCTTTGGAATCTTTGGCATTTTTATTTTTGTAACTAGCTTTGGAAGATTTTATGAGGGATCTTTTTTATACCGAATTTAGAGTAAAGAATTAAGGTTATTAAATGCCTGTATTAGATATGTGTGTCTGTAATAATAACAAAAAGTATCTACTGTAATGAGGGTAAGCACATGAGGAAATGGCACACTGTCTGACTTCAAACGTGAATATTTGGCAGATATTTACTGATTTAGAACCTGTACTGACTGGCATTACATTTATGTTGTTAGTGGCAGTTAAAAGTGTCATTTCATTCACAGCAACTATGTTATCGGGCAGCATGCACTCTAAACGTATAGGTATACTCTAGGATTCATAGATGCTTCTCACAATGCACATCAAATAAAATTGTTAGCACCTATGTGCAGGACATAGATGATCCAAAGGCACAGTTTGAGCAAAAGCTCAATATTCAGAACATGCAAATGAACTTTTGATATATAAATGAGAAACCCCTTGCAGAAAATCAACAGAGTATATACAAATATAGGAGGTCAGCATGGTTGAATGACTGAGGGATGTATAAAATGGTGATACTGCATACTAGCACTCACCTAGTTTGAATGCTACAAAATATGGACTACTAGACAGGAATCATTTTAGGCATAGCAACATCAGTATTTCAGCATCATATATCATAGTTGCTGGCAGACCTAGTGCTAGCAATATAGTATGTCACAGTCTCTTATACCAGTGGAGAAGATGAAGACAGTCACTTGCATCAAATGTTCCTAAAGGTCAGAGATGCAGGTCACCAGCAGTCATGCCTACCCCATTTCATGCATATTTGCATGTTATGCCAAAGTAGTATGGTCAGTAGTACTGGCTTCACCCATACAGGATCATAATGATGTAGACATCACTATGATAACCTGAGGGGGTACCTGGTTGACTTGTTTTGCCAGTGAGAAGCAGAGGTTCAGGAAATATATCCAAGCTACCACCAAGTATGAGGGTTTGGTCCTCCATCGCAACAAAAAAGACCTCAAGCTCCATTGGTTGCTTCAGTGTTGGTGGTCTACCCACTGTGATGGTCTCGTCCACATACTACCCCTCTCTCCTTCTCTTTGACAGGCACCACAGGAATTGCAGGATGCAACAGCTGTATTACCAGCCCATATTACCTTTCTTCTCTCTCTAATACTCCATGTTGACAGCTCATTTGCAGTTGTTCCAGTAAATTCTGTTCCTGAGTCTTATAGCAGTGTTGTGCAAGATGACTTAGCATGGCAGAACTGATAACGAGGGCAGAGAGCATCAATTTCTGTGAATCATTTATTATGTGTGCTACACTATCCATACCTAGCAGTATGAGCTGTGCTGCATTATTTTGCACAAGGCATGTGATGACAATGCATATGCACCAGGCCAGGGACTGAATGTAGGTAGTGTGATGCACTATGCTGCACAGCACATGATTTGGTAACATTTGTCCTTGCACACAGGACTACCATATTGTTCTTTAAATAGACCCACAGAGTTGCCATGGTTGCTTCTTCCATTGAGAACTGCAGGGCTTCTACATGGTGTGGAGGGAGACTGAGACGTCTATGTTCTTTGTGCACAGGGGACTTTAAGAAACAACTGTTGGGGAGGTATAATAGCCCTTTTAAAAAAGCTGATGCCAGATTTGACCTGGCACAGGTGTTGTGTAATGCTACTGGCTTCACCCATACAGGATTACAGTAATGTAGACACATCACTATGATAACCTAAGATGGTGCCACATTGACTTGCTTTGCAATGTGCTGTAAGAATATATATATATATATATATATATTGATAATTTATTTACCACTATGTTATGTGTTCGCCACCTATGTTTAATAGTACTACCTATGCATTACAGCTGCTGAGGCAGAGAACTGTTGTTTAATTATAGTTGGCTGTTGCAGAAGGCAGGAATACCTCTCTCCAAGAAGATAAGTACATATGCATTGTATCGCCTTCCAGTACACTGCTGCATTGCTGTTCATGTCATATGTGTGCCTCATCATATTCTTCGTATTGTGTCTCTGATATGTAGGTCCATTTGAGGCAGGGGAGGTGGAATGGTTACATTCATCTCAATCTTTCCCAGCCATTGCAACTGCTGCTGGGTCACGCTGGCCCTGTCTGTCTGTCCCTCAGGAGGGGATACTGGCACCTAGACACCTGTTCTGATGACATAATGCGCATTCAGAAGTGACTTGGTGGATCACATGACCAGTAGGCCAAGATCATTTAGCTACAACAGAAGCACACAGCCCATTATATCAGCCACATGGATGTGTGATTCATAGTGTTGCCCTATGGGCCAGGCTGTCAACCAAACATGCGTATATACAGCCTTAGTCTCTTCGTGGTATTACCCCTCCCTTCTATGTATTGTCTATACCTTGTTCATTGCCCAACCCTTCTTATCACCAATTATGCTTTCCTTGTCTGTGTTCCCCATGAGTGTCCATTACACCTTTTGTATTTAGATTACTCCTGCCTCTTTGTGTTCTGTGTTTCTCCACACCTGCCACTGTCCCATCCAAAGAGATCTGTTATTTCTCCATTCTTCCCTTACTTTTAATAATAAAAGTAAGATCTATTATGCAAATAACTAACCAACTAACTAACTAACTAACTAACTAACTAACTAACTAACTAACTAACTAAATACTGCCTGCCTCCACTATATGTTCCATGCTGCTTACCTAGTGTTTTTCCCTCTGCTTGCTGTACTCCCCTCTCCTACATTCTGGTAAAAAAAGTTTCTCTCCACTTACTGTATTGAGCAAGATGGACATTTTGGTGTACAAATCCAGATTACAGTTCCTTTTGTACACAGTGGCTGTGTGATGCTGGCTTACCTGTGGCTATGAGCTACTGTTTGGTACTGGCTGATGTTATTGTGTTACACATCCACACACATGCGCGAGCGTGTGTGTGCGCGCATGCACATGCACACACATGCACATGTTTGATCTAAAAGTAAAAAACTTGTAACAAAAGATTTCTTAAAATCTCTATAGGAAGAGGCAGTTTATTTAGTCTAATGATGTCTAACTTACAGGTAATAAAACTTGTAAAATGAAGTTACTTTTCATACATCAACACGGAAATTCATCCAAAGACAAAAATAAGTATCTTAGGTGATGTCTTAGGTATTTGTGCAATGGTAATCCACTAAGTAACTCTGTAGATATTTGACAGATGCAGAAATATTCAAAGAAAACTACATAAAAGTCAGCGCAGTGGTTTATAGTTGCCAGAGGGGCAGCACACTCATTAGCTGTATTAGCAGCAGCCTGTGTAGCAACAGGAAGCTTAGCTAAAAGAATATTTGGTCTGAATATGTACAAACTTGTCTGTTTTATTCTAGATAGAGATGGCAGGTAGCCATATAGACAGACAGATGGCAGGTAGCCAGATAGATAGAGAGGTAGCCAGCTACATAGATAGATGGCAGGTAGCCAGATAGATAGATAGGTTAAAGTACAAAATGTCTTTCACATTTGGCACACTGTTGAAATTAAATTTAAAGAAGTAGATCAGTTTGTTTTTATGGTGATCACATTTAGAAATAATAGTGTGTGGCTAATGAAAGAAATGGTATAAGCATACATGCCCATGCACTCACATATACTGTATTTTCTGCAAAAAAGAAAAAAACAAAAAAAAATATTCTTGTTTCCCGCCTTTTCTAAACTAGTCTAGTCCAGTTTTCAGGTTATGCTGAATTCAGGGCTGTGATAGAAGTTCCTGTGTTGCCCATATCCTTACTTGGATAGGAGGAAGTTTCTCTCTTCACCAGTGAGAGTGGGGAGCTTTGAGCAGCCTATCTGTCCCTGGAGGAGAGGTCTCAGCCCAGCAACTAGTAGTTTATTGACCGCTTTGGGCTATTTTCTATCTCTTTCATCTCCCTGCTTTAAAACCCACATTTGCATGGTTTTGCGCTTGTATACAACTCAGCAAAGCTCCTCGTGGTGTCCGGCAGAGTACTACAAGCAGCAGAGCGACAAAACAGTGACTTTCAACTGTGACTGCTAAGTTCGCCGAAAAAGCGATTTCTAGCATTTCTGTACTTTTAAAAAACTATTTTTGCTGCATACTATACTAATTTTTGCCGTTTGACTTTTAAAGTCATTTAAGTCATTTTTTGTGTTGTTTAACTGTTGTAGGCTACAGACTAAAGTGCACTAGCCTGTTCTAAGTATTTAAAGTATTTTTTGTGTAAGTGTACTGTATTTTCTGCAAAAAAGAAAATAAAAAAAAAAATTCTTGTTTCCTGCCTTTTCTAAGCTAGTCTAGTCCAGTTTTCAGGTTCTGCTGAATTCAGAGCTGTGGTACAAGTTCCTGTTTTACCCATATCCTTACCTGGATAGGAGGAAGTTTCTCCGCTCACCAGTGAGAGTGTGGAGCTTTGAGCAGCCTATTGGTCCCTGGAGGAGTGGTCTCAGCCCAGCAACTAGTAGTTTATTGGACGTTTTGGGCTAATTTCTATCTCTTTCATCTCCCTTGCTTTAAAACCCGCATTTGCATGGTTTTGTGCTTGTATACAACTCAGCAAAGCTCCTCATGGTATCCTGAAGAGTACTACAAGCAGCAGAGCGACAAAAGAGTGACTTTCAACTGATTAAGTATTTTTTTCTCTGCATTTTTGCTGTGACTGCTAAGTTCACCAAAAAAGTGATTTCTAGCATTTCTGTGCTTTAAAAAACTATTTTTGCTGCATACTATACTATTTTTTGCTGTTTGCACTTTTAAAGTCATTCAAGTAATTTATTTGTGTTGTTTAACTGTTGTAGGCTGCACACTAAAGTGAGCTAGCCTGTTTTAAGCATTTAAAGTGTTTTTTGTATAAGTGTACTGTATTTTCTGCAAAAAAGAAAAAAAAAAAAAATATTCTTGTTTCCTGCCTTTTCTAAGCTAGTCTAGTCCAGTTTTCAGATTCTGCTGAATTCAGGGCTGTGGTACAAGTTTCTGTGTTGCCCATATCCTTACTTGGATAGGAGGAAGTTTCTCTGTTCAACAGTGAGAGTGGGGAGCTTTGAGCAGCCTATCTGTCCCTGGAGGAGTGGTCTCAGCCCAGCAACTAGTGGTTTATTGGCTGTTTTGGGCTAATTTCTATCTCTTTCATCTCCCTGCTTTAAAACCCACATTTGCACAGTTTTGTGCACCGCACAGAGCCGGTTAGCTAGGGTTAAACTATTACAGGCTCCACGAAGTCTGCTCTTCAATTTTTCCCTTGGAATTAGTCAAACTCTCAACTAAAGCACTCTAACCTTCCTTTTACAGTCCAGCACTTGCTCTTAGCTCTCAGTAAGCACTAATTTACACTAACACTACACCCCCCCTTTACTATACAGTAGTACAAGGCTCCCTGTGCATCCCTACCGGACAATCAGTAAATCAGTTCAGTTATCCATACAGGCATGTCCAAAGGGCAGTTTCAGGTGTACTCTCCAGTCCAGCTGGTGAATCTGAGAATCTTGAGGCAATGTTACAATTGCCTCATGTACACAGACAACCCTCTCCTCCTTCCAACAAGCACACATGTATGTGAGAGATGCAACTATACAGCCAAACTGGAGGCCAAGCTGTCTCAACCCAAGGCTGTTTCAGTCAGTCAGGAGGGGAAGGGAAACACTTGTACCACACTACCAGTCTCACACACACCAGTCGTATCTGCACCAGCAAACAACACACACAATAGACAAAAAAATACTCGGAGGCTCTAAATAAAAATCTGCCTAAGCAGCAGAGACCTCCAAAGCAGACATCTAAGCAACCTCCACCCTCTAACAACAACCACGCATCACATACTTCACAAAGTCAGTGTGCCACGCAACATCAGCCCTTAAGGCTAAATAACACACCCAATACACTAGTAATAGGTGACTCTATTGTCAGGCACACTGACATTCCACTCACTAGACTGAACAAGGAGAAGGTTACTGTAAGCTGCCTGTCGGGTGCCAGGATCCACTGCATAACACAAGCACTCAGGTCACTTCAAAACAAGAACAAATATGACTCTGTCATTGTACATGTTGGTGTGAATGACCTGAGATGTACCTCCCTGGACTACATGAAAAGAGACATAGAGGAGCTCTCCGATCATGTAGCCCAGGCCGGTATGACCCTGACCCTGTGTAGCATCTTGCACTCACCAAGAATGATGCCACAGTATAAAGAAAAAATGATCAGTTTTAACAATTGGCTAAGCTATTGGTAACGTTTAAAGGGGATCCAGTGTCTGTCAGCCTGGGATGACATGCTCGACAAGCCATGCTGCTTCGCCAGAGATGGCTTGCACCTGTCACCTTTAGGCTTTTGAATACTGGCCAAGGCTCTTGCCACTCCCATAGTGCCTTTTCTAGGCAAGGCTTAAAAGACAAGCCCACATCCATAAACAACACAAGTAACCAAAAACTGAGGGTAATGCTACTCAATGCCAGAAGTCTAAACCTCAAAATGCACGCACTCGAAACACTCCTCAGCATGGAGAAAATCGATATCTGTGCAGTAACAGAAACCTGGTTCAAGGCTCCAGAGAGCACCCCAGCACTACCAGACTACAACTCGTACCATACCTTTCGGCTCCAGAACCTGGACCAAAATACAAAAGGAGGGTGTGTATCCATCTTCATAAGGGATACCCATACCTCCAGGTTAGTAGCACAGCACGAGGCCTCGGAGACCATCCATGTGCAACTAACAGTGGGCAAAGCTGCTTTTCAGATCGTAGCTTGCAACAGATCACCCACCATGTCTCAGGACCCCCACTCAGCATTCCTGAGAACATTGGAAAATATGAAGATCCTACCAAACACCATGATACTGGGTGATTTCAACTACCCAAACATTGACTGGGAAAACTACTCAAGTACTAACTCCTTTGGCTAACGTTTCCTAGAGTTTATAAACTCAAATGCGCTGGAACAACTGGTCACCATGCCCACAAGAGGTGACAACATATTGGGCCTGATCATCACCAACATGGGGGATCAGTGTTCCACACCAGAGGTAAACTCCTCGCTGGTAAGATCAGACCATAAACTAATCACACTGGACATCCACATCCCAACCCCACCCCCAGTCAAGGAAACCACTGTGAAAAACTTTTCAAGAGCAAACTTCACACTTCTCAAGACCGAGGTGGAAAGTTTCAAAGCCCCTTTGCTAAAGGCTAATGCTGCCCAAACTGCAGAATCCTTTACAAATGCATTCTATGAGCACCTACAGGAATGCATGGATCGAGCCATCCCAAGTAAAACCAAGACTCACTCCTCCAAAAAGAGGAAACCAGTCTGGTGGTCCCTGGCCATAAATAAGCTATACAACAGAAGGAGGAAACTATTACTTGATAGAGCAAAATCCCAAAAAGAAAGGCATCCCTGATCAGTATTATCAAGAAACTATGATCCCTCATAAAATCATCCAAGGCCAGTTTCGAAAGAAAAATTGCCAAAGACTCTAACAATAATCACAAAGCCTTCTTTAGCTATGTCAAGAACCTAGGTGGCAACTCTCAGATCTGCACTGAGCTAGTGCAATATGGCAAAAAATACGCTGAACCAACTGACATAGCCAACATCCTGGATGACAGGTTCAGTGCAAACTTTACCCCCCTCACCCCCAAAAGGGCCCATGTCCATCCCAGAAGAATGTAGAGCCCCAGACATCACAGACACGCAGGTGAAAACAGCTCTCTCCAAAGCCAAAAATACAGCATCAATGGGACAGGATGGTATCCCAGGCTGCGTCTTACACGAGCTCCAGAATGAACTAAACCCTCACCTAAATTCAATGTTCAAACTCAGCCTTACCACAGGCTATGTACCCAAGGAATGGCATACAGCAACAGTTATCCTGCTCCACAAAGATGGTGCCAAAACAGATCCTGGGAACTATCGCCCTATAAGCCTTACTAGCCTGGTCTACAAAGCTATGGAGCGCATCATCATGGAACTCATAAACAAAGACATTGGGAACCTCCAGACACTTGACCCTACCCAATTCAGCTTTGTTAAAGGCAGATCCTGCCTCCTAAACCTAGTTGACTTTTTTTAAACAGTTACCAAGGCCATAGATGAAGGAAAGGTAGTCCACACAGCCTACCTGGACCTCGCTAAGGCCTTCAACACCATTCCCCACTCTGGCATTATAGATAAGCTCACCAGCTTGAACATTAACCCCTATGTCATGAGATGGGTTGCCAACTGGCTCACTGATAGAACTCACATGGTCAGAGTTGCGGGTGCCATGTCTGACTCTAAACCAGTTACAAGTGGCGTCCCACAGGGCTCAGTGCTGGGAACCCTCCTGTTCGGTATATACTTCTCTAAGGTATAAGCAAGCACAGGAGGACTATGGCTGACCAAGTTCGCTGATGACTGCAATCTGGGGGCCATAATCAATTCTCCGGCTGACACAGACATCCTCCAGAAGGGTCTCACGGAGACAAATACCTGGTGTCAGAACCATGGCCTCAAGCTAAATGCCAAAAAGTGCATAGTCATCCCCTTTGGGAAAAACAAAGTGCCCACGAATTATCACATAGGTGGTAATCCACTAAGTATGGAAGATGTAATTAGGGATCTGGGGACCCAGGTAGATAGCAACCTCTCCTTTGATAATCACATTGCCAAGGTGGTTAGAAAATCCTTCTATGTAGCCCACCTAATCATGAAAGGGTTCACATCTATATCAAGAAAGGTCATCGTGCCCCTCTACTCATCACTAATTAGGCCCATAATAGAGTACAATGCCCCATTTGGAATGTAGCTTACTTGACACCTGCAACAGCTGGAAAGACCACAGAAGTACCTCGCCAAGAGGATCGTGGGCCTCAAAAAATGCCCTATGCAGCTCGACTAAAAAAACTCCAGCTCTATTCGGTTGCTTACCGCCTGCTCAGAGGTGATCTCTGCCTGACGTACAAGGCCTTGTCCAACCCGGAATTAATGGACATGCTCCACCTCAAGAAAACCAAATCTCTTAGAGCCACACGCTCCAGCGAGTTAAACCTCAGCACAACAATAAACAGGACATGCTGGAGAGACAGATTAATGTCCCAGATTCTTATCTCGCTCTGGAATAGAATCCCAATTTATGTTAGGCAGAGCTCCTCACTGACACTCTTCAAGAGAAATCTTGATGAGTGGATGGGAAATCGTAAATTTGCCCCTGGAATCATCTCAAAGGCCCTGCTAGACAGAGGCACAGGAAACAAATTTAAAAGGGAGGCGAAAGCCAACACATTCTGGCTAGGCTTATAAATGCCCTTGGGCAGATAGCCTAGTACCTACCTATGAACCAATGAACCTATATCTATAGCTGTATATATCTCTCTATATAAATACATCTATCTATCTATCTATCTATCTATCTATCTATCTATCTATCTATCTATCTATCTCAACACAGCAGTTTGTTGTTACAAGTTTTCAGTGTGTATCATTTGTACTTTATAGTCAGTGGTATTTTTATTAACAATTATCAGTGATGACTGATCACAAAAAGAAGTCTGATTAATATTAGTGACAAATATTACCATAAATTACATTTTATACAGAAGTCTAAACTGTTATAGCTGTAATTTATTTTGAATAGCATTGTTAAATAACCTAATATGAAAAATACAGAAATATCTGAATACACAAGCATTCGAATTTTCACCTTAATTACAGCTGTTATTCAAGGAGAGGATAAAACAAACCTTAGCTTGAAATAAAAAAGCTTCAGATTTAGTAGGCAAAGCATAAGAATACAGAACAAATGCTAAGGAACATTGAAAAGTATGTAATCCTTCTAAAGGAATGAGTTAAAGTAAAATTTTAAGTTGTCTAGATAATGTAGGTATATATAAATATTTTAAATCAATAGTCACAAAATCAAATAGTCACAACCTCAAACTTATACTGTGAGAAACTAGATGCTTTATAGAAAAACTGTTCTTCCTAATATCACTGCATTTCTTTACAAAGGGCTACAGAAATAAAGGCAATGTCTTTCAGTATGAAAAGAGCAAGTCATGTGATTCCACTTCCTATAGTACAAACATTATCCAGGAGATCAAGTTAAACCACAAATTGTTTTTTTTTAATTGTATACAAATTTTGTGTAGCATTCAAGTTATTGATGGTGGTCCTTTGTAATGCATGTCCAGACCTTCACATGTGCCATGATCAATAGCCCCTGGTCCTTCCCTTATAGACAAGCATTCCCATGTGATCTTTATTCTCCACTGGGGCACCAAGAATTACAGAGGCGTGGGAGCTAAGCCTCATTATTTCTGTCCACTCCTTTCATCTCCTCTCCATGCCTATTCCAACAAATACTTAAGCTGCTAATTAAATTTGGTTGCCTAGGTCATAATCAGAATTTTATGCTTCTGCTGTCAAATATAAATGTTTTTCTGAGCTCAGCACAAAATTAGTTTTGTTCTTTCAGTGGCCATTTGCGTAAGTCATCTGAGAAGGCCAGATGTAGGCAAACATATGGTCACGATCAAATAATTTCACACCCCCATGAAATGTAAGTGTGGCTATAACAGTTGCTCAAAAGGTGTCAACTTACCTTTGCTCTGATCTTTTTCTAAAAGCTTTTATTCTCACTGGTTTTATTAATCTTTCTGTTTTCTTTCCCTCTGTTGTGCATTTCTATTTCTGTCTTGTATTTAAATTCCATTGTATAGTCTTCAGAATAATGCACATCTAGCTGTAAAAGACGTACGGTAAATATTCCTTCCATATTTGTCTAAGTGAACTATAACTAAAAATGATCACAGCTTAAGTATCATATTCTGAAATTATTTTATAATGTGAAAAACATTTTGGCATATCTGCATAAAATGCTTCTGACAACACCTAGATAAATTATATACTGGGTTGGTGGTTTATTTCAGCATAAAGGATAATGCAAATTTAATTTAAAAATCATCCTTCAAGTTACTGGAGAAATTAAGACACATATTTTAGCAGATTTTAAAAACTTCTTTGGAAATTTGCCCTGCTTGAAGATGTATTCATATTCCTTTTTTTTTTCATTTGAGTAAGGAGATTGTTGATAAATCTGATTAAAATGTGTTTTTTTTAATTAATAAACCAGAATTTGTCTAGGCTCAGCTTATTTTCTGAGTGTGCTATCATTAGTTGTATTCCTGCTTACACATATATATTTTATTTGGTTAGTCTCATTACATTTCAATGACTTAAGAAAAAATGGTTCCATATTTATGTATGGTGTATTTTTTGGGAGCTAATGAAGAAGCCAACTGAAAGAACTGATTCTTATTTGAAGTTGCCCTTTCTTGGAAAAATGTTACCTTTTGTTTTAGAAGCAAACTATCTGTTTATTCTAAATCCACATTTCTTTTCTGATCCCGATTTTCTACTTGGCCCACTTATGTTCCATCTTTGTTCCTTTATGGTCCAGGACTCAGAAGACTTTTTGCAAACTTCTTCAGTCAAACAGCCACTGTTTCTTTTATTCCAATAGATAAGGTTTCTGGCGTCTTCCTTTGGATGTACAAAACATCTTTCTCTTTTCCATTCAAAGCCACATAATTCAGTTCCATACTTTGTCTGATGTACAATGCCCATCATGCAAGAGTCACTGCTGCAACCACTGACATTTGTTTGTGCTGCATTTGACAGAGTACCTTCCATTGCATTAATTAAAAATGCAATAAACATACCTGGAAAAAGGTAGATTTTTAACACAGTTCCTTCATTAATTATTCCTGAAAAATCATGCGACTTTTGTTGTATATGTGACAATAGGAGGCACTGCCAGCACAGCTAGTTAGAATTTTGTTAAATAATTATATGTCATTGGCAAATACCCAGCTGATTTATAAAAGATGCTGGTGTTAATGTATTAGAACTGTATGTCACATGTATATCAAGCTGATTTGTACAGACATTTGTGTTGAAAGGGTATTTGTGGGGTGCTTGTGTTTGAAATGTATCCACAGTGTGCCCTACTGGAGAGAACAGAAATGAACTTGCACTATTGTAACTGTTTAAATGTATAGGTTTTAACAGAAAAAATGGAAGGTTAACCTCAGTCCAGCAAACATTAAAATATATCTGAAGTTAAATCACTTTACGGGCTAGCCATAAGTATGCAATCTCACAGGTTTCAGTCCAGCCAGAGACACAAAGTCTGTACTAGGAAGCTTTCTGTTTTGTCTTTGGGGTGAACTAATTACTACTCTGGAAGTGTGCAGGTATGCAATTATTTTATGACTTCCAGCACCTGCCACAGATCTGAGCAAAAGCCCATGTGTGTGTATTTTTACAGGTAGGTGCTAAGTCCTGTCAGCTTCCAGCAATGGGGGTTTGCATGGGAACTAGAAATCAGATGACCAGAAGTGATGTCATTCTGCTATCCCAGAGGTAATATTTTAGATATCATTTTGAGACGTTTCTCATGTCCTCCCCGTGGTTGGATGGGCGTTCGAAAGACATGCGTAAATGGGCATGCCTTCGTTGAAGGTTGGACATCGAGCTGGCACCTCGGCGTTCGTGAAAATCTACTGCCAATCATTAGTGGACCGGAGTTCCGCTGTGGCGACCCCTAACCGGGAAAAGCCGAAAGACAACAACAACATTTTGAGACATCTCTCAGTGAGACTGAGCATTCTGTATTCAGTCTTGGGCCTGACAACAGGAAGTACCATTCACCATATCATCTACCTTGCTCTATTAAGTAAGTTATAAGGGAACAGTATAATTCTTAGATTCAGTCAGGAATGTAGTGAGGCTTGGTTTAGATATTATTTTTCTTTATTTGTCCGAGCCTGTCCTTCAGTGCTTTTTTAACTCTGATGTCACTGTGAATATATACTTAATATTTTCTTGTTCTTTTATTATTTATTATTAAATATGTTTGGGCCTTCCATTGTGGCTGATATTTGTAGAGATATTTAAGTTTTGCATATTTATTTGGTGACACTAATGTGTGGGTCATTCCTGGTAGCCTTGCTGTTGGTCAAACTACCATTTGTATTGGTGTTGGTTTCACTCAGTAGAATTGGACACACTTTGCTAAGGGCCTTGGGGTGGCTGACAAGGAGTTCTGGTGGCAGTGATAATTACCTTGTGGTCTGGGCAGGAAGGGGCATGGCTGGTGGACCTGTGCCAGTCTTTTCCGGATGTGTGTGTATATGTGTGTGTGTGTGTGTATCAAATATCAAAGAGTGTGTATGTGTGTGTGTCAGCTACTTGGGTAAGGACATAAAGCACTGGTTGGACAGAGAGAGCTCTGGAGGTCTTGGCTAGTACACTCAGCTGAGTTCTCAACTCTATAGCTGTGCCAGTGGGGAGTTTTATTGGGGATCTGGAGAAAGAGTGAGAAACCATCCCCTTGTGCTCTTAAGGGAAATTGTGCTTGATTGTGCTTGATGCAGAGAGCTGCATCTAGAGATACTGTGTCTGTACCTGTTATCCTCCCAGTGAACGTCCCACACTGGTGCCAGTGGGGAGGATTGAGGCTCCTTGATTACTGGCCTAGAGGTGGAGGGTCATCACAACATACATCTAAACAAACAAAGAAAAAAAGCAGGTCAGGAACACAATTAATTAAAAATACAAACTGCCAAAACAGATTTCTTCTCATTCTGGTATATCTTAAAATAAAAATTAAAACATCATAAATTAACCCCCATTTATACATATATGCCACATACAGTTCTATATAATGACAATTGTAGGTAAACAGAGATGGTTATTATAAAGGTTTTGCCAAGGTAGTAACAAGCAAACATGGACTCAGTGATGATGGAAGCCAAAGTTATGGCATGTTTGCCTCAAGATAAGACTACCATTGACATTTTCTCTGAGGAAACATCCACTTCGGTTGAGGCAAAGAGATTTTTAATTTAGGCCATCAAATGAAAGTTTTATTACAATACATTCAGGTAAAGTAGAATGTTAGTACTGTAAAATACTCAAAGCTCAAATTTTTATTCAGCAACTTGGAGGACTTTGGGTGAAAATTTACCTTTGACAGGAGGTTTGATGCAAAATGGTAAGTTTGTTATGGAGTTACAGTTAAATAAGAAATATACATGTTAACTGATTCATTGATTCACACAGTGAAGAAACTTTGCCTCCACAAGAGCAAAGCAAGTCAGATCCTGGATGAATGTAAGGATGTGCATTCAATCATCAAGGTTTGCCTTAAAAGAAATAAGGGTATCTCTCTGTTTTAAATGTAATGGAAAATGTTTCCAGAGATGGAAGAATCATTGAATAATGAATCTGTAACTGCAGTATGTCTTATTTATTTGTATATAGATGTTTTATGTTTTATTTCATATAATTATGACAGAGTATAGAAGAATGGTAACTTTTTTGACTTAGAGGAGATGCCATTAGTTATTAAATGGCCAGTTAGAAGGATTTCCTGACTACTGTTGCTACTTGGTGGTCAAAGGATAAGGAGTTGCTGATCACATCCATCTTTTCTGTAAGCTGCTGTTAAGATTGGGTTAACAAATGTGACAATGATATACAGTACTTCTCTGCATTTAATTTCAGCACCCTTCGAATGCTCCATTTTTGTATGCTTTGGTCCTTGCTAGGGTAACACAGTACCAGAAGCTAAGCAAATAACAATATCAAACTTGCATTCATTTGAGAGATTTAATTAACCATGTCTAGGTTAGTGGTCTGGAGATTCAAGAAGTAGATGTTGAAGAGAAGTAGGTCCCATTACTATGCCCCAAAGAATGCCACTGGCAAACTTTTTTGCTTTCCAGGGTAGCAACTGCCCTCTGCCTACCAGTTTGTTAATGATACTATAGTATTTAGGACTACATTAAGGCCTTTAACTTATTTATAATTTTATCATGAAAAATATTGTCAAAGGCCTTGGCCAGATCCACGTACCTGAAATGAACATCATTGCTGCTGCCTGCAATTTGAATGACTTTCTCAAAGAAGTATATTAAATTAAGTAAACATGATCTCCCTTTGACAATGCCATTGTGCTGTGAGAATATAGCAGTATGATTGTTTTTATATTGGACTAAATGAAATCAAGTATTGTATGATACATGACTTTGCAATTTAGGCTTGTTAGGTTATTAGGGAAATTGGTCTATAGTTTGGAGATATGAGGTGTGTTTCCCTATATGAAGTGACACAACAATAGCTGTTTTCCATACCTCAGGAATATACCTTATGGCTATGCTTAAGTTGACTAGAGTTTTGTGGGGGCCTAGACAGGGTGCGCTTGGTGCTGTTGATTAAGCGACCAGTTATATTGTAAAGGCTGATAGTGGTGGCATTTTAGCTTTACACATATCAATTAGGACATATTCCATAATAATCTAAGGGTGGAGGAAGGACATCAGTGATTTCTGGAACTTCAACAGCTGTTTCTGGTGTGAAGCTGACACTAAATTTATCTGTGATTATACTAGCAATATCTTTAAACTCATACTGAGTAATATCACTAAGAACTAATTCAGAGCATTGTATGGCATTATTTCTTAATTGCCATGTGAAGAGTAAAGAAGAATGTATAATTTCATTGGCTTTGGGTGTTTATTTTAATTCATGTTCAACTTTGATTTTCCTTATGGCAACTTTCAGATTGTTGCCAATCTTTTTGATAGACTCTTTAATATGGGTGGATTTTGATTTTATTATGGACCTCAATTAGCTTTTTTTCATTATACAGCTTATTAATGCTAGTATTCCAACAAGGTGCCTTATTGTTATATTCCCTAACATATTTGGTTCTGGCAGGGACTGCTTGATTTATTTTGTTTTGTTAGATGGGGTACAATTCTTTGGCGTAAGTGACAGCTGAGGTTTCTTAGGGGATAGAAACCTTGTAGTTGAATTTTGAGAGCAAATCATATAATTTTAATAGGTTTATCTTTTTAAAGTTCTTAAATTCACAGGTTTAGGTTGCGGTGGCTTTAGACACCCTAACCATTCCGCTTTTAGAAAGGTTATTAAGTGAGGAGCAAGAGCTGGAAAACTCAAGTATCACAGTTGAGTGTTTTTACTCACCTTTATTAGGAATGCAGTAGAAGCAGACTGGTTATTGATAAGTGGGATGCACTTTTTAATGCAATGCAGAGCCAATATTCAGAAATAGATAAGAATGCGGAGGACTTGGTTGTGCCACCATTCTTAGTTCAGCGGTGTAATGTTTTAGAGAAGTAACAAGCTAATGTCTCTTAGGATATTTTGGTTTTAGCATTGCAGCAATGTTCATTCAAGTCTTACCAAGATACATTTATGGAAGAAATTCAGACACTACAACATTCATTTAAATAGTCACATAGGCGCATGGAGAGCTGGTGCATTATTCTGGTCATTCAGGCTGCAATATTCAAATGTTCTTACTGCATTTAAAGGCATAAGTATTGAGCAGATTAAAAAGAAATGGAGCATGACTGAGAAACTCAGGTTGTAAGACCTCCCATGAATAACAACACCTTGATTCCATTATGATAACACTTCTGAGATATTTAGACAGAGATAACGCTGCCTTGTGCCTCACTTTCTATTTACACAGATTCTCTGTTTGAGGTGGTTAAAGCCTGGGAAACTGTCTCAGATATACAATCTTTATCATTGTTGGGTTTAAATTTGCATTGCTGATCCCCTGCAACATTAAAGGTGGCCATCTACTTACTAGCAAAGCAAAATAAACAGAGCTGAAGCTAAAACTGCTGGCGTTTTCTAAACATAGTTGTGATATAATGTGCATGGCTTGTTCATAATGTTTGTAAATAGTTAATATTTTGGATTTTTTTGTTGTTTTGAGATGGGCATAAGCATAACCATGAGTTGTTAAATTAGTTTTACCATATGTGATTTAAAGGGTGCATAGGCTGTCTTACTGCCTCATGGAAATTGGAATAAAATTCCAAATTTTAGATACGTAGTTGAGGTATAAAGATTTTCTGTTTAAATTCTTGGGTTGGGCAATGGTGAATAGAAGTTTATCCAAGGTGTGAAGACATCTAGTGGTAAAGTAGGGGTTCAAAATATTTAGTAAGGTTTGCTATTTGGGAGTTTGTGGTACACATTACGATGTATTACCAGCTGGGTAGTAGATAGGTAGTTTGAAAACTTTATTGTGTGTAGTTGTTTTAGTGATAAGTAGTGGTGGGATTTTGCAGTATGACTGGTGGCAAACCTAGCTGTTTTGCAACAGCATTGTTCAGGTTTTGTTTGATGTCACTGATATGGATTTGTGAAAATGGATACTGCACATAGAAGAGAAGGAAGAAGGAAGGATGATGCTTTTCTTAGATCCATCAATAAGCAGCATTTACTTTGACAGAGGAGACCTAGTTTGTGGTGTTTTTATAGCATGCTGGATATGAAAGTTAAACATTAAGTGCTCATCAATTATCACACCAAGTAATTTTGTTTGAAGGACCATTTCAATGGCAGTATTGCTGGCTGAGGTAACAAAGAAAGTAGATTTGTCATTGGTAAAAGCCTTACGCGTGAATAGCATGAGCTTGGTTTTATTACCATTTAAGAGGAGATTAGATTTTTTGAGCCAGGTTTCAATGGAGGAGAGAGAGTTTTTTTTTTTCTTTTGGTTTATCTACATTGTTGGCTGCACAGATGACACTGGTGTCATCTGTGTACTGTATGAGAATGGTTTCTTTGGTCAGTTTATATAGGTCATTTATGAAAGTATAGTGAACAGGATGGGACCTTATATAGAACCCTGAAAGACTGCAATGTAAATAGGTAAGAAAGAGGAGTGTTCATTGAGAAAGTTTAGTGATTGTTGTCTATCTAACAAGTAGTTAGGGAACAAAGAGAGGAAGAAGTGATTTAGGCCCAGTGATGATAACTTATCTAGAAGTAATTGATAGGATATGGTATTAAATGCTTCAGGCAAATCAAGAAATAGGACAGAGACTAATTTATGGGCCAGTGTATTCATTAACTTGCTTAGTTAAGCTGTATTAATGGTGTGGTGTGATCTGAAGCCATGCTGCATTGAGGAGAGTAAGTTATTGTAAGAAAGATGCTTGAGGATTTGGGCCTGTATACATTTTTAAATATTAGTGATAAAGGAGATAAGAAAGCAATGGGTGATAGAGAAATCAGAATTGTCATTTCCTTTCTGAAGAGGAATTACGAGAGGTTGTTTCCAGGTGTTTGGCATATGATGTTCCTGAACCAACTTGTTTATTATGACTGAGGCTGGGTAAGCTAGATATTCTGCACCTTAATATATTCTGCAGGATGGGATTCAGAGGAGGGAGTGACGGGGCAGAACTGTAGAAGGAGGACTTAGAATCAGGATTAATATTTAGGAAAGGCATGTTAGACAGCTGTTGTGGGGGGTGTTTAGTATATGTGGTGTGTGGATGTTGATGAGGGAGTATAACAATTTGTATGAGTATTTAATAAGTCATCTAGGAAGATGCCAAGGTACTTAACTGAGTAAGTTAACACAACAGATTGTATTGGTGAGTACTTGTTCCTAGTTCTTTCCTGTATAACTATCCAAACCTTCTGACACAGCAAAACTACCCCAAGACAATCTAACAGTGTTACTGCTCAATGCCAGGAGTCTAAACAAGAAACTCCATTCCATCTAAGCTCTCCTCAGCCTGGAGAATGCAGGCATTTGTGCAGTTACCAAGACATGATTTAAAGCCATGGAGAACTAGGATTGCCACCTTTTCAAATGCCCAAAGTCGGACATTTTTTTAGAAACATAAGATTTTGCAGGACAAAACATGACCATGACCAGTGCAAAAGACAGAACTTCACTTTCTTGCCAAAATAAAAGGTTGTTTGTATAATATTTGAGTTGCATATACTATTCCAAATAATATTTAGGTGCTTCAGATACAAAATAACTGTTTTATGCAACTATTAAAGAAAACTTAGGAAATATTCATTCTCCTAAAATCTCAGAACATTTGCCCTTTTTTTAGTTTTTTTTGCAGGACACAACTGCCCAAAGAGGGACGGTGGCAGGTGGTTACCCTATAGAGAACACCTCAACAGTGCTAGTGATCTTTCTATAGTCTTTATAATTAAACATTTCTTGCGTGGTTAGCATATAATAATCTGTGTCAAGCACTACAACTCCACCCTCCCCATCAACATTTTTAATAATGATTTGATCGTTTTTTTTATCAAAGAATTTAAGGCACAATACTCAACAGTATTCAAATTATAAAAAGAACACTTTTTTGTTGGTTGTGATATAATAAATATATATCATGTTCTACAGCTTTCTCAAAGGCTTGTGTGACTGGATTATAGTTAGGTATGTAAGTGCTCTTTCTTTTAAGTACTGTGTTGTCATATACACCCTCTGTTCCAAAAGCTATACTCAGATTTAAAGACCTAACAAAATATTTAAATTCCCCCAGTACTTGTGATATATCCACAGTACAGGCAGGAACAAATATAAGTCCCTTATTACTGAGCACTGACATCTCATGTACATTAAGTTCATACCTGGAAAGATTAAAAACCACTCTGTGTTTATGGTTTAAGTCTTCTGTGGATTCATCATGGTCGGCTAGTGATACTGATTTTCGTCTCCTCAGTGTTCGATGTGTTAGCTCTTATTAATTTTCCATTGTTGCGTAAATGGAAGGGGTGAGTCCTGTATCTGCAGAAAATCCAGTGGGTCCAATGCTGTAATGATATTTGGATCAACAATCCAAAACAGAGCCAACAAAAATGATATTTTTATAATTTGAATACTGATGAGTATTGTGCCATAAATTCTTTGATAAAAAATGATCAAATCATTATTAAAAATGCTGATGGGGGGTGTAGCTGTAGTGCTTGACACAGATTATTATATGCTAACTGACAGAGTAGCAGGGAGGAATGTGTGTGCCCATCCAGGGTGAGGGACCATTTGTTGATGATTTTCCCTTAGGGGAGGTGTTTTCCAAAGAGCGGAATTGGCCTCGGATGAATCAATGAGTGTGGGAGGTGGGGCAGGGTGTAGGTAGGGCAGAAACAGGACAGAAATAGAAATGACCAGGCCCGCCTGACACTCTTAGGATCCGACTGGCAGCTGTAATTCCAGAGTAAGTCTGGGGTGTAGGAAACAAGCTAATAGACGCTGAGTGGACATGGGGCACTGGGTGGGTGGGAGACAATGATTTCCCAAAAGGGATCAAAGATATTAAAAAAAAAATTGCATGGGAATTGAAGACTTGTAATGAATATTAGACGTTGCAACACCACAGGGCTGTCCATCAGTGGAACAAGCTTCCAAATGATATCAAGAAGAACAACACCACTGAATGTTCAAGTTATAGCTGGATGAGTACTATGGCAATGAATAATTCAGGTTGTCACATGGCAGACATACATGGACTTTATAACCTTGACCATATCTCAAACTTGATGTAGTTTGCTTCTTAATATTTACTTAGTCTACTGTAGGATTGCAACTACTAAGCAATACCACAATGTTTAGCAATTTGGTTTCTTTCTTTCGTTCTCTCTTTCTTTTTTGTCACAGGAGTTCTTGCCAGTTCTCAATGCCTATGGCAGCAAAGCACTATATATCAGTAACCTGTTCTCAGAATAAAAGCTGGCAGAAGAATTCATTAATGTTTGCTTATTTTTTACTTTTCATTGAGGAATAGAGATTTCATGAAAAGCTACACATTCATGAATTCTAAAAAGAGCAACATAGCAGGAGAAATAACTATAAAGCAGTAACAAAATGAGCCATAGGAAAATAGCATTCTGCACACTGGAAAGGAGCTGTATACGCACTTATGTCACCAGAATGAGCCATGGGAAAGTAACATTCTGCACACTGGAAAGGAGCTATATACTCACTTATATTAACAGAATGAGCCATGGGAAAATAGCATTCTGCACACTGGAAAGGAGCTGTATACGCACTTATGTCACCAGAATGAGCCATGGGAAAATACCATTCTGCACACTGGAAAGGAGGTATATACTCACTTATATTAAAAGAATGAGCCATGGGAAAATAGCATTATGCACACTGGAAAGGAGCTGTATGTTCATTTATGTCACCAGAATGAGCCATGGGAAAATAGCATTCTGCACACTGGAAAGGAGCTATATACTCACTTATATTAACAGAATGAGCCATGGGAAAATACCATTCTGCACACTGGAAAGGAGCTGTATACGCACTTATGTCACCAGAATGAGCCATGGAAAAATACCATTCTGCACACTGGAAAGGAGCTGTATACGCACTTATGTCATCAGAATGAGCCATAGGAAAATAGCATTCTGCACACTGGAAAGGAGCTGTATACGCACTTATGTCATCAGAATGAGCCATAGGAAAATAGCATTCTGCACACTGGAAAGGAACTGTATACGCACTTATGTCATCAGAATGAGCCATAGGAAAATAGCATTCTGCACACTGGAAAGGAGCTGTATACGCACTTATGTCATCAGAATGAGCCATGGGAAAATAGCATTCTGCACACTGGAAAGGAGCTGTATACGCACTTATGTCACCAGAATGAGCCATGGAAAAATAGCATTCTGCACACTGGAAAGGAGCTGTATATGCACTTATGTCATCAGAATGAGCCATGGGAAAATAGCATTCTGCACACTGGAAAGGAGCTGTATACGCACTTATGTCACCAGAATGAGCCATGGGAAAATAGCATTCTGCACACTGGAAAGGAGCTATATACTCACTTATATTAACAGAATGAGCCATGGGAAAATAGCATTCTGCACACTGGAAAGGAGCTGTATGTTCATTTATGTCACCAGAATTAGCCATGGGAAAATAGCATTCTGCACACTGGAAAGGAGCTATATACTCACTTGTATCAACAGAATGAGCCATGGGAAAATAGCATTCTGCACACTGGAAAGGAGCTGTATACACACTTATGTCACCAGAATGAGCCATGGGAAAATAGCATTCTGCACACTGGAAAGGAGCTGTATGTTCATTTATGTCAACAGAATTAGCCATGGGAAAATAGCATTCTGCACACTGGAAAGGAGCTATATACTCACTTGTATCAACAGAATGAACCATGGGAAAATAGCATTCTGCACACTGGAAAGGAGCTGTATACTCACTTATATTAACAGAATGAGCCATGGGAAAATAGAATTCTGCACACTGGAAAGGAGCTGTATGTTCATTTATGTCAACAGAATTAGCCATGGGAAAATAGCATTCTGCACACTGGAAAGGAGCTGTATGTTCATTTATGTCAACAGAATTAGCCATGGGAAAATAGCATTCTGCACACTGGAAAGGAGCTATATACTCACTTGTATCAACAGAATGAGCCGTGGTAAAATAGCATTCTGCACACTGGAAAGGAGCTGTATACATACTTATATTAACTGAATGAGCCATGGGAAAATAGCATTCTGCACACTGGAAAGGAACTGTATACACACTTATGTCACCAGAATGAGCCATGGGAAAATAGCATTCTGCACACTGGAAAGGAGCTATATACTCACTTGTATCAACAGAATGAGCCATGGGAAAATAGCATTCTGCACACTGGAAAGGAGCTGTATACACACTTATGTCACCAGAATGAGCCATGGGAAAATAGCATTCTGCACACTGGAAAGGAGCTGCATGTTCATTTATGTCACCAGAATGAGCCATGGGAAAATAGCATTCTGCACACTGGAAAGGAGCTATATACTCACTTGTATCAACAGAATGAGCCATGGGAAAATAGCATTCTGCACATTGGAAAGGAGCTGCATGTTCATTTATGTCACCAGAATGAGCCATGGGAAAATAGCATTCTGCACACTGGAAAGGAGCTATATACTCACTTATATTAACAGAATGAGCCATGGGAAAATAGCATTCTGCACACTGGAAAGGAGCTGTACACTCAATTATGTCAACAGAATGAGCCATGGGAAAATAGCATTCTGCACACTGGAAAAGAGCCGTACACTCTGTTATGTCACAAAGTTTGACCTAAATTTTAGCTTTATTGAGGGTATTGAATAATTTTCAAGGAATGCCATAATTGCAATAAACAGACTCAGTTTCATTCATTTTGAATTGTGCAACAGAGTGTAACAGTGTATTGTCAGTTTAAATGAGAAAAACAGAAATATATACTGAGCTACTAGGAATAAGAGAGATAGAAGAGCACTGTCAATCACTTTAACTGTGAAAAGAGATGTATATAAAGCTATGTGAAAGATTAAAACAGTATGGAAGTTATATTGTAGGATTAGAGTATGTCAGGGAATCAGTTGCTCTGGAAGAATATTGTGTTTTACTGCAGTAGTGTGCTGCTGTTATGCTGTGGGGATGCTGATGCTAATAAATTTTATGGACATAGTTGTTATTAGTATACTCTTTTACATACGTAAACAGCCCAGCTTTCATTAAAGTGTATTACCACACTTTTAATAGCAAATGCACATAAAAAATCTTTAGAGATTAGAGCAATCTCTGTATGATATGCAAAATCAAGTTTTATATTGCTTGATGCAAAAAGTGTACTATTTTTCAGTAGATTTTGTTGATAATAATGGCCAATTTTCTTGAAGCTCAGAACTCCTTATATGAATGAACCCATAATGCCCCACTACCTAAATTAATATATAAGCTATAATTTCCATTTTAAGTGCAGCAATAGAGGAGTCTTCTGTCTTAGTAAGACAACTTATTAGCCATGTCTCACAGGAGAACCATGCATTGAAAATTAACAGACATGATAATTCACTAGTAATACCATTATGTAAGTAGCTGCTATTCTAAAGATGTATGGTGCTTTTGGTTAACCATAATGTTTTGTTTGTATATGTGAATCATTGCCAGTATCTAAGTAGACATAATTTTGTGGGTGTAGTCACAAGAAAAAAAAAACTTTGTTGACAATTAAACTAAAAAAAAAAAATGATAAAAGGGATTTTTGCTCTCTTCCTGTCTGTGAGATATTTCTTTTAGCGTTCCTCTGGTAGTGTGCACACTGACCCAGTGTGGCAGGCTGAGTGGCACACACATATCCATTCATTTGATTTTATTCTGCTCTGAGAGACAGTATCTCCCAGCCAACTGACTTCCAGGACTCCATATTTTCATAGGTTAATAGGAGATTGCTAGGCTAATGGCTCAAGAGCTCTCACAAGCCTAGACAGTTTTAACCAGATATTGCCCAATTTTCTATCCCAAGGGGAAAGGTAACAAGGGTTAGCAAATGAGGTTTTGACAATTTTTAAGACTACCTCTTGCCATATTCAACATGGGCACCACCCCAGGAATGAATTTGCGATTTCCCATCCATTGGTCGAGATTGCACTCGGAGATAATCAGGGAAGGGATCTACTTCAAGTGAATAGTACAGCTATTCATGTCAGAGATCAGATTTAGATCCTTGCAGTGGGTACCCCTCGTGCAGTTAGTTTTACAAATATGCAACATTTCCATCAAGTCAGGAGCAGAGACTGCCTATTAGGTCAGGCATAGATCACCTCTCAGTAATCAGGAGGAAAATGAATACACTTGATAGGGCTTTTAATCAGTCTGCATATCACCTGTTCATTATGCCCTGTATTTCTTTTGGAGAGAGCTCCAGCTGTTGCAGGTGCCTGGTGAGGTACATGCCAAAGGGTGCACTGTACTCGATTATTGGTCTGATGAGGGCTGGGAACAGTGGTACTATGACATCCTTGGATCTGGATGCCATGACTTCACTTATAAGGTGAGCCACATAGAAGGATTTACTCACCACCGTGGACACATGGTGGTCAAAGTTCAGATCACTATCTATCTGATTACCTAGATCTCTCACCACTAGGGCCACTCTTGAGGGGTGTTATCAATGTTGTAATTTGCAGGGGTATTTGATTTCTCAAAGGGTATTATTATCCACTTCTTCTCATTTAGTTTGAAGCCATGGCTCTGATACCGGTTAGTCTGTATCAAGTCCTTTCTGTAGGATATCAACATCATTTGGGAAGTCAGTGATTGCCCCCAACTTGCAGTCAATAGAAATATTGGTCAGCCAAATGTCATCTACATTTTCTTGACATCTGAGAAGTATATCACAAACAGGAGAAGGCCCAGGACTGAGTCCTGTGGTACTCCACTGGTGACCAGCCTCTTGTTGGATGTGGATTCTCTAATAATGTGCCCCATTGGTGAGTCATTTGGCTATCCATTTTGTGAAATAGAGGTTTATGCTCAATTTTGTGAGTTTATCTATAATACCCAAGAGGGGCATTCTGTCAAATTGCTTGACCTGGTCAAGGTAGACTGTATGCGCTGTTTTACCCTCATCCATGGCCTCAGAGACCTTCTCAGAGAAGTCCACCAAACTGAGCAGGCAGAACCTGTGCTTCATGAAGCTCAACTGGGTTTGATCTTCAGTCTGGAGATTTCCTATGTCACTGTTAATCAGGCCATTGATTATCCTTTTCATAGCCTTGCATATGAGGCTAGTCAGACTTATGTGTCAGTGGCTTCCTGGGTTCATTCATGATCACCCCTACACAGAGCAAAAACCCACTAGCCACTACAGGTAGGCTGAGTGGCACATACACATCCATTCATCTGATTTTATCCTGCTCTGAGAGACAGGGTCTCCCAGCTAACTGACTTCCAGGACCCAATATTTACAGAGTGAAAAGTGTGAATGATTAATCTTATATCCAGTCATTGTTATAGCTCACTATACTGTGTATATCATATGTAAATTTCTTCCTAGTATGCACACTGCTAAGAGAAACATAAAAAAGCTTTATCCACAGCCCCTACTTAGTAATTGAAATAGACTCCCTTGTATTTGTATTTTTTATATGAAATAGCCTACCACACAGTTTTTACCTACTAATCAGGAATGAGTCACTCACTGATTCGAACTTAGACTCTATTCCAAATAAA
The DNA here is from genome assembly GCF_019279795.1 of Protopterus annectens. NCBI lineage: Eukaryota > Metazoa > Chordata > Ceratodontiformes > Protopteridae > Protopterus > Protopterus annectens. The sequence goes on from NC_056738.1 coordinate 258,897,258, forward strand.
AACTTAATTAAATAAATACAATTATTATCCTCCCCAAACTCTCCACAGTAATCACTTACAATTATCCCTTTATCATAGGATCATAGGATCATAGGAGGTTATTAGGCTATTGGCCCTGAGGCCTTTATAAGCCTAACCAAGAGTTTAGCCCATGTTTAGACAAATCAGCACCTAATGCCCCTGTCCAGCAGGAACATGGGTGGAATCCCAGGGGTATATTTCCTGTTTCCCATCCAGTTATCCAGGTTGCATTTAAAAAGGGGTAAAGAGGTACTCTGCTTGATTTGGAGAGGGAGTCTATTCCATAGATGAGGGAGTCTCTGGGACACAAATCTGTCCCGCCAACAAGTCTTGTTGATGTCACAGATCAGGTTGAGGCCATGTGTGTGGGTTACTTGAGTGGAGCTTGACTTGCGGATATGCAGCGGTCCCATCAAGGTAGGGTCCATGATCACCTTGTATGCCAGACAGAGGCCACCTCTGAGGAGTCTGTATGAAACTGAGTAGAGGCATAGGGCTTTTAGCCTATCTGTGTATGATAGATGTTTGAGGCCCTGGATTCTCCTGGTGAGGAATCTCTATGGTCTCTCCAGCTGCTGCATGTGCTTTGTGAGGTACATGCCAAAAAGTGCGTTGTACTCAATAATGGGCCTTATAAGGGAAGAATACAGGGATGTTATGACCTCCTTGTTCCTGGATGAGATACCCTTATTTATGAGGTGGGCCATGTAGAAGGTTTTCTGTACCATGGAAGCAACATGGTGGTCAAAAGTCAGATTGCTATCAACCTGGGTGCCCAAATCCCTCATGACTGAGTGCTTAGGACATTGTTATTAATGTGATAATTTGTGTGGATGTCACTCTCCCCAAAGGGGGTGATAATGCATTTTTTAGTATTCAGCTTGAGGCCATGTTTTTGGCAGCAGTCATTTGTCTGAGTGAGACCCTCTTAGAGGATGTCCACATCACTAGGGGAATTGATGACAGCACCCAGCATGCCATCATCTCCAATCTTGGTCAGCCACAGCCCACTGGTTTTGGCCTGCACCTCAGAAAAGTATATCTCAAATAACAGAGACCCCAAGACCAAACCCTGGGGTACGCCACTTGTTATGGGTCTACTGCTTGAGGTAGCTTCCCCTATTTTGACTATGTAAGTTCTATCAATGAGCCAGTTTGCTACCCATCTGGTAACATATGGATTGATGCCTAGTTGAGTGAGTTTATCTATTATGCCCATGTGGGGAATAGTGTCAAAGGCCTTGGCTAGGTCAAGGTAGGCAGTATGCGCAGTCTTCCCCTCGTCCATGGCTTTGGTGACTGTCTCAAAGAAGTCAACCAAATTTAACAGACATGACCTCCACTTGATGAAGCCAAACTGTGTGGGATCAAGTGTTTGGAGGTTGCCAATGTCTTTGTTAATGAGGTCCATGATAATCCATTCCATGGCCTTGCAGATCAGGCTAGTTAGGCTGATGGGTCTATAATTTCTTGGATCGGTGGACACTCCACCATTGTGTAAAGGGATGATTGTCCTCCACTCAGCTGAGATGAAGCCTGTACTGAGGCTTTGGTTGAATAGGGTGCCTAATGGTGCTGCAATTTCCTGCCTGTGTTCACATAGGATGCAGCCTGGGCTATCGGGTCCTATGGAGGGTGTATTATTTGCCTTTGAGAGATCAGTGAGGGCAGGTACTGTAAATGTCTTGATTTACTGATGGGGGGGTGGTCAGATGGGTAAAGTTTTTGCTGACTCTGTCAGCCAGCAAGTTTACTATATCTATGGCATTTGTGTATGTTGTATCCTTGACCACCAGTTCTGAACAGATCTGGGTGCTTCCTTTGAGGTTGCAGACATATGTGAAGAAGGCCTTATGATTGCCTCTAGTAGATGTGGCCAATTTGGACTTGAAGTTTTCTTTGGATGATTTCACTAGTGCTCTTAATTGCTTGTTCAGGCTAAGGAGACATTGCTTCCAATTGGGCACCTGCTCCTTCTTGGTCTTGGACAGCAAATTTTCCTTTAGGTATACAGTTTATTTATTACAGATGTCCACCAGACAGGTTCACTCTTCCTTGTGGAGGATGATTTAGTCCTATCGAGTATTCCTGAGTTTTGTATATTGGTGCCAGTTCCTACAGAGGGGGCTGTGAAGCTGTTTATACCATCCCTTAGGAGGCTGTAATAAGCTTTGGAGAAGTTTTTATGTCTGATTCTAGCTACAGGGGGGTTGGAAGAGATGGTGACTTCAAAAAGTGACTGCTTTGTGTTTGGATCTTACCAGGAAGGATGATACTATAGGGATGCTGCAGTGGTTACTCATGTTGGTTAATACTAAGTCCAAGATATTATCACCCCTTGTGGGGGCATCTACTAGCTGTTTCAAGGAATTTGCATTGACAAAATCAAGGAATCCCTGGGAATTTGTGTTATGGCATGAGTAGTTCTTCCAGTCTATGTTTGGGAAGTTAAAGTCACCCAGGATCAGGGTAAAGGGTTGAATTTTGATAGATTCAAACAGGTCCAAATAGGTGGATTGTACATCTTGAGTCAGATTTGGGGGCCAGTAGCTAGCTATGATTTGAATATAGGTCTTGTCAATGGTTAACTGCAACTGGAGTGTCTCCTGTGCATCATACTGTTTGACCATCCTGGAGGTGTATATGTCTTTAATGTATATTCAAACTCCACCTGCTTTGGCTTTACTGCCCACAGTTTGGGGTCTGAATGTATGATAGAATGAGTAACCAGGTAAAGCTGGAGTGCTTTCCGCAGCATTTACCCAGGTTTCTGTGACTGCACAGATGTCAGCATTTTTCAGGGTAGGAATGCTTGCAATTAGTGCAGTTTCATGTTTAGACTCCTAGCGTTTAGCAGCATGACCTTTAATTTGTGTTTTGTTGAAATTTTTATGTTGGTAGTTTTAACCTCATCACTTTTCCTAAAAAAAGGCAGTATAGGGGAGGCGAGAGCCTTTGCCAGAAGCCTGAATCCCAGGTGAGATAGATGCATTCCATCTCTGGCAAAGCATTGTGGTCTGTTGATCATATCTTTCCAGGCTGTCAGGTACTGGATCCCCCTGGAATGACACCAGAAACTAAGCCAATTGTTAAAGTCAATCATTTTCTGTTTGTATTGTATTATAGTTTTGTTAGCACCATTCTTAACCACTATTCTATGAACAGAACCTACGTTTGTACTGAGCAATTCTGTTATTTTCATCTTAAATTTGTTTAATATCTAATATTGGATCCTTACCTTTCATACTGCAGAACTCCACTCTCTACTGATTGTTTTTAGTGGTATATATAACTGTGATGGTGGGCCCCTCTCTGTTCAGCCCTTGCTACACTCAGGTTTCACTTTGTTCCCCTACCCTACTCCCAATTCCCACATACCCCCACTTACTCTACTTTTATTGTTTCCAAGCCCCATCAATTCTCCACAAACTCCTTCTTTTCCTGGCAAATTCATCCAATCTAAACTTTTTACCATTCTCCTCAATTCATACCTTTTTCTCTCATCCTTATTTAACCTCTTCTCTATTATACCATCTCTTAATAAGCATATCCACGTATTCAGTCTTTCCTTTACTCTACTTTTGTCTACTCTGCTTCCATGTACTCCATCACCTCCCTACCCTTTCATTTCATCTATCTATTGGTAAACTCTTCTTCGCTCCTTCCTTGTAAACTCTGATATAATCTCCATACTCCCCAAATTTTTCTACCTGACTTTCTACTCTATATAACTAACCTCCCTCATATCTCTTTCCCTTTGTCCTTTCCTACACTTCTGCTAATTTCTAATCCTATTTCTCCCCATCTTATCTCACTACTTGCCATAATCCTTTACTTCTTTTCTCTCAGTCTTCCACCATATCTCTGTTTTCTCCTTTAAACATGACTATTATCTATGTCTCTACTCCCCTACTCCTCCTACTTTCTCTCCTCACCTACTATAAAGCAAGTTTTTCACCAATAGATCAATCACCCACTCTAATCCATCCACTTTATAACACTGACAAACCTTACTTTGGTATAACAACATCTTATTTATTCAATCCACCATACTTTATTATACACAAATACAGACTCCACAATAGCTTCCCACATCTTCACAAAGCAAAATTCAAATGCCATAGAAACATAAGTCTCCTGTAATGTATACCAACCCCAAAAATATCTTCTTCACCCTAACCCTGACATTGACACCTTTCTCAGACCTGATACCTCCTCATACCTTCCACTTTCACAAATACAAAATCATCCACCAAGAGTATAACTATTACCTCTTTGAATATTTGTAGCTTACTAAATAAAGTATGTGAATTTCATTCCTGGATTGTACATTACTATCCTGACATAGTAATTCACATGGAAACTTGGTTAAAACCACATATCAAAAAGACACTGAAGTTCTTCCATCTGACTATAATATTATTCACTTTGATAGGTTACATAAAAAAGCAGGCAGTGTTGTAATACTTTATTTGAACCACCTTGATATCTCCCCACTGTCTATATCTCCACCTAATCACCTCACTACCCTTTCATTTTATCTATCACTAGATATGCTGTTCTTAAATTCATCACTATATTCCTGGATATTCTTAATATCCTACCTCCCCTGAGGAAAAAAAAGAGATAAATCTCGCCATGCACCTTGGGTTTCCCACTACAGCTGAACTGTAATGCACAAGAGGGATAATTACATAGACAAAGTGGTTGAAACTACAATTATCCACTCAAATTCAAACCTACAAACAGCTTCATAATCTTACAAAAAACAAGTAATTGATAACAATAGAAAATACCATCTAAACCCACAAATAAAATATAAAAGCAACCCCAAAACATTTTGGAATGCCATTAACAAGATTCTTAACCCTGGTTCTCTGAGCATTCCTAAACCTTGCCCAAATAACTCACCCTATAAATCACCACTAAATTCAATTCTTGGTTTAATCTATAAACCTTCATCCTTCTTTTCATAGACTCTATAGCTACTCTAACCCACAATTGCCAAATATCATACTCTACACCTCATATCATTCCAGGCTCTAACAAAGCAATTTTCTCTTTTAAACCTGTTTCCACCACCTACATCAAATGTCTACTGACTAAATCGAAGTCCCACACTCCCTCAACAGATAATCTGGCAGCTAAATACTTAAAAATAATTACTAAAACCATAGCTTATCCACTCTCCATCTTAATTAACAGATATATTCAAGAATCAATAGTCCTTTCTATTTGGAATTCTTTATCATTAAGCTTTGCAAAAGTAGTAACTCCACTGAGTCAGCCAACGATAGGCCAATAGCAATCCTGTCACCACTCTTAAAAATTCTTGAAAAATGCATCCACAAACAACCTTTTGACTATGTGCTACATGAAAATGTATTAACTCCTACCCAACATGGCTTTCATCCAACCACAGCACAACAGCTGCCTTAGTCTCCTTTACTGACACCATCATTAAGGCTAGGGATAACAATAACCTAGTATCCTCTCTTTTTCTAGCTCTCTCCGAGGCCAATACTGTCTCTCACCCCAGACTTCCCACTAAAATGTCTGCTCTTGGTTTCTCCAACTGCAATCTCAACTTGTTTTCTAGCTACCTTTCCAATTGTCAGCTTCCAGTTAAGTGGCTCTCCTCTTTTTTCCCCTTCCTCACAGTTAATACTGCAGTACCACAAGACTCCATTTTTGGACCCATTCCATTCAACATTTTTATTAATAGTCTAAATCCATCCTCCTTTCAGTCTGCACTCTTACAATATGCTGATGACTTCACTATTATCTGCTCATCTGACAATCTTCTATACCTTCAGTCCATCACCCAAAAAACTTTAACTCCATCAAAAGCTGGCTTAATGCAGTGGCGGCTGGTGACTTCAAATCAAAGGGGGGCTGCAGGAGACAGCTGAATAGGTGGGGTCAATGGGAAGGGATGTGGCCAACTAGAAAGGGGAGGAGCTATGCTCAAAACCACAAAAACTATATATACTGCCCTGGGTGCCAAACCGTCATTATGAGAGTCCAATCAAGACAAAATGAAGTGTAGAAGAATAACAATATTTCAATGCATTGACTGCATGACAGCTTAATATCTAGATGGAAACAAAAAAGGTTGTGAGGTATGAAAAAATAAATTACATTTTTTTAAATACATTAATGGAATGCCAGTCAAAATCAAGTATAAGAAAAACAAGCAGCACTCAACTCAAACCACTTCTTGCACTGCAGTTCGAATTATAATTTATATTCAGCTTTATTAAAGTACCAAGTAACATGCTGAAAGTAGAAATCTCTGATGCCCCCACTTGTAAAAATGTTCCTTATCCAAAAAAAGACCTGCTGCCTGACATCTACTTGTTTCATGGGGAAAACATGATCAAAGTAAAAAATGGAAAGCAAACAAGAAATAAGCTCAAGATACATTGCTTAAAAGGATTACTGTACAGGTTATGGACCACACGATTGGCATTCTGTTTATGGGTCAAGCCTGCAGAGATGACTGGAAGTCTGCAAGTGTAATGAGACTCTTAAAATAATGTAATCCTGTCCTTTATTACAAATACTGGCATATGCATTTCAATACCCAAGGCTTATACATTATCAGTGGCGGATTTAGGCATCGGCGCAGGGGCGCGCGCCGGCCCCTTTTATCCATTATAACCTTTGTTGCATTTTTGAAGGTACTCACAACGATTCTGCAAAACATCCTCGTTCTCACGGTTCACCTCAAATGTTTTGTTCTGAAACTCGTACAATTTATAATGTTCTGGAAATCAGTCAAAAATTACCACTTATTAACCTCAGATACAGCAACAGGAATCCTCTTTAAAAACATGTTAAATGCTATTCTATGAAGTACGATAACAAAATCGACATTTTAGCCTCTGATCCTCAATATTACCAGATTTGCCCTGATTTCTGACTCAAAAGGTTGACCATGTTCAGACTTGAAAGCAGTATCGACTACACGAAGATATGCATTTCAGAAACTAAGCAGTAGAATGCCTGCCTGGCACAAGGCTAGAACCGGCATAAACGACCGTATTTTGGCCATACCACAAGTCTTTGAATCACAACTTCAAAACAGTACAACTTTGCATTTTCTGTCTAACACATTTCTCGCTGCACAAAATGTAATGCTACTCAAGCGAAGTTTAACAAGACCCACGCTACACAAAGTTCTGCCTTTTCTGAAACTTAATTTATTAATATTTGCAATGCCAACAAAGTTAAGCAGTCCTGTTCCATTTTCAACACTCTGTAATTTACGTAGAATCCTGAAAAGGGTTTAGACACCAGGATGCTTATAAACGCACTAACAGAAATTAGTACCAGTCGCAATTAGCATATTCCGCACATTTACGTCCCCTTCTGCAAAACTTTGTATCATTATTAACTAGACTACCTAAAATACACAAAGATTGACCATGCATATACAAATCAATTCCACAAACTGATTTCTCATTTACTTTTTCACCATTCAAAAAAATCACAACATAAACTAACTAACTAATGTATGATAACAGAGTATTGCATGCAGCATCACATCCCAAGTGATTTATAACAATCAACAAACTTACGGTATCATATAATTGAAAGAAATCACTCAGGCAAATGACACAACCAACACTGCCCTTTCAAAATGCGAATGATTCGTTTAAACCATCCAGTGCAGAATTAAAAACGTTTCTTGAAGAAACTTCTGTTTTTATCTGTTAGACATAAACAGGACCATGTCGTCGCCATCATATATCGTCAAGGGGGTTTGCTCATAGTTCACTTCAAAGAATAATGGTTTTGCTTTAAATAAAAAAGAACATTTCAACTATGCCTTGTATGAATCCTAAATAAAGTCTATTATGTAGCTATGAAATCTGGCACATACATTCCAATATATAACGGCATACAGAAGTGAAAACTCCACCCTTAAAAAAAATAAACATAACACACAACAATCACAGTTTCAGAAAATTGAGAAAACTCATTATAACTCCGCCTTCACCGGTGACACAATGACGTCAGAACGGAAGAGTGCGCGGGAGTTTTAGGAATATTTCAGTCGCAGTAAAGTAATGTGGAATTATTAGCAGAAAGGATAAAACACTTAAGAAAAGGTATTGGTAGGTGACTGGATTTTATTTGCTTTATCATGTGTCATGTGTCTAATGTTTATATGTGTGTTCGTATTTTTGTTATTATTTGAATTGATTTGAAAATAATTTATATAAAATACATGTATGAAGACTGGTGTCATTAATACTTCTCTAGAGATCTTGACGTAAAAATAAGGGAGATTTTGCATTTTTAATTTGGGGGGCTTGTTTTTTATGCAGAGAGTGGAGTTTGAATATATGGTAATTTGCAAAGTGCAACTTCTGACACTGCGAATAAATGTTGCCCATTTTTTTTCTTGGTATTTCTGTACGTGAGACTCTGTGTCCGGGACTTTACTGTACCTGTTATATTGAAGCAGGTACCCTTTTTCAGGCTTGGGTTACGTTTTCTAGGAAATGTTTGAATAATCTGTTCCACACTCCCCATCATGCAAGAGTTTAAGGCTGCTTATTAGTATGTAGAAACCAGACTAAATGACGAGTATAATGATATCGTCAATAATTCAAAGAAGAGGACCCATGTGGTATGCTTTTTTATTCATAAGCAAAAACGAATGACTTTTGGTTAGACAGATTTACATCTACTTTTTTCAAAAGCAAAAATAAAAGACTTTTTATGAGAGTTTTTTGCAGTATTATTCATTGAAGTCTATATATTTTATTTTGCATTTTTGATAATGTGCTTATACTTTTACATATGTTTTGTCAATCAGTTTTTAGACTTGTGTTTCTCAGTAGTATCCTGCACCCCTTCTGGAAGTGGAAAGTTATGTGCTGTTTGATATTAAAATGTTAATGCAAACTGTGAGCCCATGATTTTTTTTTTTTTTAACAGGCTCTGCTTAAATTACAAGTACCTTTGTAAATATTTTCAGTGTCAGGAGATTGAGAAGTATAGGTCCCAAGCTGGAATAATGGGGAGGGTTGCATCAGGAAGGGAATCCGGTGTAAAACTTTGTCAAATCATACATGCGGACAACAGTACAGATATACATACTGGATCGATCAAGGCCTGGGTTAACAACGAACGCCACCAGTACTGTTGGCCAAGAGGGTGCTGGCGGAAATTGGGCTTCTGTTGGCCAAAGGAGGAGAAGAGGAGGAAGGCATGCCCAAAGGTAGGTAAAGGCTAGGACTGTGATAGTGAGGGTCGAACTTTGAATGTTGGCAGTATGACTGGTATAGGGCGAGAGCTAGCTGATATGATGGGCCGAAGGAAGGTTGGTATATTGTGTGTGGAAGAGACCAGATGGAAGGGGAGCAAGACTAGGTGTATCGGAGGCGGGTTCAAATTGTTTTATCAAGGTGTGGTTGGGAGGAGAAATGGCATAGGGGTTATCTTGAAGGAACAGTATTCTAAGAGTGTTTTGGAGGTGAAAAGAGTGTCAGAGTGGAGAGTTTGTAGACAGAGATGCTGTTAGTCCCACCAGCCCTGTGCCATGCAAAGTTGCTGAAAGTCTCATTTACTTGTAAGTTTCTCTCATCCCAGAGAGCCTAGGTAATTGCTGTGACATGCTGGTTAGTTAAAGACATCAGTGGCAAGCGATCTAATGATTTTTAATCTCATTACATCTACTCCAACTGACAAACCATGGGTCCAGTTTTTACTTTGAAGTGCAAGTATTGTTTGGCTTTGGGCCACATTTGTTCAAGAGTTTGGATAACCACTTTTCTAACGTATGGCAGGATACTTCATACACAAGAGCAGTGTGCATACTTGTTTGTGTTTCTGATTTGTTATCCTTTTTCTTAAATACTTTAATAAACACAGAAGTTTCACATTTCCGTCTCCACGTTTATATCAGCTGTCCCGTCTGCAATTTTAATTTATGCATGAGAATATAAGCTGTATATCAAAAACAATCATACTTTAGCTAAGGAAAGTTTTATGAGTTTAGATTGTTATTTGGTACATCAATTAAATTAAGCTTTTACTAATTTATCCAAACATGTGTCTGTGGTATATATTTTATGTTTCATAAAGTAGATTTCACTGTGGTTATTTCCAACTTTAGTGGGATTCTTTACAAGTTTATAACAGTCCATATGCCCACTATGCCATGGAAGGAGAATGTGAGTTGGTATGGTCAATTTTTTTCCAGGCACTCATTGAAAATAGATGTGCTGTGCAGGAATTACTTTTTTCTGCCACCACATCCACAGTAAAACCATGGGTAACTGAATGTAAAGTGGTGTATTTCCAGACATGATGTCAGAGCTTCTTAAGGTGATCTTATCACAACCACCAAACCAAGTGTCCCACTTTCTTGCTTCTACCCCGGTAGTCAACTAACCAGACTGCACCCCCCCCCCCTTCTGCAAATTCCTGGATCCGCCACTGATTATCTAGTTAAGTATTCTCTACATGGCAACAGAAAGACTTTCAATGTTGGCAATTCTTTAACAGTATGCTTATTAAAGCTTACTTGCATCTTGCAATTTCAGCCAAGCTTACCTGATGGTCATTAAAGCATTGCTACTTAAACACAGAGCAACAGGCACTTTGAGTAATAAGCATAAATCAACAGTACAAAAATATGAAAGAAACCAGACCATTCTGTAAAAATCAAGGACAGATGAAAAGCCACTCTAGTACTTGTGTCTACCTTGGATGGGGGGGATACTCTGCACATTTACACTGCATAGCTACTCCTTGCCTTGCTTCGACACATCCAGAGTCACTACATGGGGAAGTGGGGTGCAACAAGTATGTCACAGTTTGAAATGTCTCTGGCTGACTTGTGATGGCCCTGACACATTTGTCATACCTCTCAACCTCAGAGCAAGAAATCTGGACAAAGCCATACAAAGAAATGGGACAAAGGCCCAAAAATAAGGACAATTTTTAAAATATTGCTCTTATAAACTTAGAAAGATAATAGAGGTCTTGCATTAGTATGAATTTTCTGAATGGTATGAAATCTGAAACTTAAATATCTGTCATTATTTTCTAACTTCAGTCTTTAATGATTTGTCACTAATTTGCCAAAAAAACACAATTTTATGAAAAATGGACCAAAAATGTGATGTAAAAATATAAAATAGCAACACAATACAGCTGGGAACCTGTCAAAGAAGTGACACTTTAATATTAGTACTGCTAACTTGAGCAGCTGACAAAATAAAAGAATCTGCATGCATTTCTGAAATAAAAGTAATCTAACTGATTATTACAGTTATTTCTTAATTATAAACCCTCCATGTTTTCTTCCAAAATTGCTATTTTGTGGAGGGATCATTAGGGGAAGAACAACATTTTGAGCCAAAATCAGGGACAATTGAGAGGTTTGGCTAAGCCTAATTCTATAAAGCAATTTATTTGCATGTACCTCTCAACCTGTTAATGCAATAAATCTGGATAAGGCCAAATATATTGGGGGAACATATAAACAGTACTAAAAATTACTCTTGTATAAACCGAGACAGTTGATAGAACAGGTCTTACTTTAGCATGCATTTTTCTAAAGGTTATGAAGTCTGAAACTCAGTGTGTCATTATTTAGTGACTTAATTCCTAAATGATTAGCCAGAAAACCACAAATTTTATGAGGAACAAACCAAAAATAAGAAGCAAAAAATCTATTCATTCTTTGAAAATCTGGACAGTTGGGAGGTATGGTTCAGCTGGGACTGCCTAAGTTTGCTGCTCTTCCCCCTCACAAAACCATGGTCGAATGGAGCCTCCCCCTGCAGCCATTCCAATGAACCATTACTTGGCTATTTCACTCCATTTACCATAAACACCAATGTACATACTGATTTACTTCTATGATGATTTGAACTTCATTTGAAAGTTTTATTTTGCATTTTACAGCACAAACAATAAGACACCTGCTAAACAAACTTGGCATTAAAACATCTCTGCCATTGAAACTTACATTCATTGAAACAACATTGAAACCCACATTCAAAGAAAATACATTTTACCCGTGGCAGATAAAGATTAATTCTGGGCTGTTTTCAAATCATAGGCCCCTTGCATATGAAACATACATGTGATCTTTGATACACCTTCCTATTGCTTTGAACATTTTTCCAGTAAACAATGAAACAAAACGCATGCACCAATGACAAAACTGCCCAATTCAGATAATTTCCATCATAAAAGTCTACTCAAACTTCTACAGTCCACTATTATCAGTAAATATGCACAATTCTACAGTCCACCATTATCAGTAAATATGCACAATCTCTGAAGTAGTAAAAATGTCATCTAAATAATTCCACGTTAAATAAATCTGTAATGAAGAGGTTGCTGCTAGCAATCACCTTTATATTTCATGGTTTCATTGAAAAATAAAGTGTCTGATGCCCCTGAGGAATAAATTGCCTAAATTATATTAAAAATAAGCTAGTAATATTGCAATAGGAAATGGATGGCAAACTGATAACAGTCTCATAGTTAGTATCTTAACTTTCAGTATGGCAGCATTCACCCCTTATGGGAGTAGAACCAACAGCCTTCTGCATCAAAAGCAAGTACACAACCTGTTGTGCTATTAGCAATGTGAGCTGACTTAGCATAATCAGCACTAAACTTCTCTTCCCCTGCAGCTCTCAGCTCCTTGTAAAATCTACTCAATACTCAACTGCTTCTCAACTTCGCAGCACAAGAAATCTGGAAAAAGCCAAATTTATTGGGGTGGGTCAAAAGGGCAAAAACCGGGGACACATTAAACATTGCTTGAATAATCTTGGAAAGCTGCTAGCATAAAATGCTGTGTTACCACCATACATTTTACTGCCAAGGTCCCTGTGCAAAACAGTCAGAGCAACATACCACTATGCCAAATCAGCTGCTTTGTGAAAGAGAGGAAGACTGAAACTTAAATGGCTATTGTTTAATGAATTCAGTTCTCACCATAGCTGTCAACCTCTTAGCACAAAACACCTGGACAAACCCAGTAATGAGGGAATACAACCCTCAAACATATTCAGTGAATTCAGTTCTTGCCATAGCTGTCAACCTTAGCACAAAAAACCTGGACAAAGCCAATAACAGGGTAATACAGTCCCAAAAATAAGGACAAATTTCAAATAGTCATCTTATAAACTTAGAAAATTGCTATAATAAAAAGTTGTGTTACTATATATTTATTGCTAGAATAAAAAGTTGTTTTATTATATATTTTCTGAAGAATATGAAGTCTGAAATTCAAATGCCTGTCAATTTTACTTCTGATGGAACAAAAACAATTTTCAGCAGAGGCCCAGGGAGAAATACTGTAGACACACGTCTTTGTAAAATGGCAGGACACCAGAGCAAATCCACACAAATACAGGAATAAGATGCAGATTCCTCACAGAAGGCACCCCAGCCAAGAATCAAACCAGAAAACCTATAGCTCTGAGGCAACAATACTGCCACTGCATGACTGCACCATCAGATATGTAAGGAATTAAACATTCAGAAACCTGAAGTCTGAAATTCAAATGCCTGTCAATTTTATTTAACATTTGTTAATCAGAACAGTCTGACTTGGAACAAAAAAACAATTTTCAGCAGAGGCCAAGGAAGAAATAATGCAGACATGTCTTTGTAACATGGGAGGACACAAAAGCAAACCCACACAAACACAGGGAGAAGATACAGACCCCACAAAGAAGGCGCCCCAGCCAAGAATCAAACCTGGGAACCTGCAGCTGTGAGGCAACAATGCTACCACTGCACCATTAAATATCAAGCATTGCAACATTTACAAACCACAGATATTATGAGGAACAGATCAGATCAAATATGAGGCAAAAATCTGCAATTTTTTTACAAATGGTGGTGGGTAGGGAATTTAGGTCTTTAACACCTGCATACAAGGTACAGGGTTCAAGCCTGAGGTATTCCCTACCACATCACCGTGGGTCTAACCACCAGTATATTGCACCTGGGGCATTTTCTCACATACACGCACACACACACACACACACACACACACACACACACACACACACACACACACACACACACACACACACACACACACACTGACCTACCTTGTAGCAAACCATACATCCAAATCCCTGTCCACACACTTACCTGTAGTAGATCTTGTAGCAAACCACTCCAAATACCTGTCCGCAAACCACCCTAAATCCAAATCCCTAAGTTACGAAAACCCGTGCAAATACAGACCCTGCCCGTCACGAGATCTTCCGCTGATGAGACCCCTGCCTGTCGCGAGATCTTCCCCCGATGAGACTGCAGCAAACTCCAGACTGCTGATGTTGCAGTCCGACCCCGATGTGTTTTCCCAGCGAGCTCCAGGACAGTCTATGCAGTTTAAAACTGCATAGACTTCTGGGAGCTCTGTTCTTCATGTTTCCCAGTCAGGACTGCTGCTGAGACACTCTGCGCATGCTCCAGACTGTCTCAGCAGCAGTCCAGACTAGTGCGCATGCGCGAAAGTCCGCGATTTTTAAAATTTTTTTTATCTTTTCATTTTCTTTTTATTTTATTACTTTTTCTTTATTTTACAGTTGAGGGGCTGCAGTCTGGCAGTCCAATAGCACAGGCCACCCCTGGCTTAACGATAACCAAGTTCTCCTTAACACCCCCCCCCAAAAAACAAACTACTACTATTTCTCCTGAAATCTCAATCTCACCTCACGTCATTTGTCACTATTACATCTCTTGACAATACTATAACTGAAGTAGTATCACATACCAAACTCTTATGCATGACCATTAATGATCAACTAAAATTCAATCTACACATACATAATAGCACATACATAATAGCATAGAAAAACATCAAAATTTGGCATGTTCTGTAGATCAATAAATTTCCTAATACCTCCAAAACTATCTCTTGCTATTGCTTACCTCCTTCCTACTCTATTTTATGCCTCTCCCATCCTAACCAACATACAAACCACCATAAAAATAAAACTTGAGCACTGCTACAATAAAATTGCTAGATTTGCTGCTAATCAACCTTATAATTCACACCAAGGTCTAGCTCTAAAATCTTTAAACTAGCTTGTGCTATCTTATCAACTCCTGCTCTTGCAACTGCTCCTTGCTCATTTTGTAATCTATAAACCTTTATCCTGCACAGTTAGCTTGATCATTCTCACTTATTATCTTTCCAACTGCTCTCTTCAGAGCTCAGACCAAGATCTCTTAGAAATTTCCAAACCTAAAAGATTCATAGGCCATGGCCTATGCAGTAACACAGTGGCCTTAGCCTAGAATAAAATTCCCATTGCCATCAGATCATTTCCAAACAGTCACATATTTACAAAAGCAGTAAAAGTATGTCTCCAAAACACCTGGCTCTGTTCCTGTCTTAACGCTGCCTAGCTTCACCCCTAAGTTCTTTTCATTTCACCTATAGTACAATTCCACAACTCCTTCCCCTTACATGTTCTTCTCACTCACCACCTTTCTTCCAGGTCCCTCCAACTCTACTTTTCACCATGTCACCAATCTCTATCCATAGTCCTACTTAATAAATATCTCAGTGCCATCTTTCATTTCACTTCTACTAGCCTTACTATATATATTTTATTTACTAACTGCTCCCCTCTTTTACTACTAGTATTTATTCCCTCTCTTCCATAATTTTTTCTTGCTACACACTTCACTCTGTCGTCAATGCTTCCTATGCTCTTATCTTAATCTATATCTCACTACTATCCTGCACTCTGCATCTATTCTTTTTTCCCCACTCACTGAACATTTACACTTTGCTTACTATATTTCTTCCTATTACCTTAACTGTTCTTTTCACTAGCTGTACCTTTCTTGTGCAACTGTTCTAAGTATGTATTATTTTGTATGTTTTTACTCTTTTGTGTTTCACTCAATTACCTTTTGTTAGTATTAATTCTGTTCTTTATTTTATGTCCTAACTGTAGATTGTATATTATTTCTCCTGTAAGAGCTTTTCTCACTGGGCCTCCATTGAATATGAACTGTTTTCCTAGTCAGACTATCGCAGTTATCAAATGTCAAATAACATAAAAAAATAGAAATGAACAAAAAAAAAAAGCATATCATAATCTTTGTTTTATTTTCAAGCCACTTGCAGCTTTAACATCAGGAGTATACCTAGAAGTGATGTTAACTGCAAAACACAGATACTTAAGAAGTGTAACAATGCACTTTAATTTGATGCTATGCAGATTAATTAGTTAGTTGATTAATAATCTAAATAATAAGTGTAAAAGAGAAAGGCAGAAAGAAAGAAAGCAGTACCAGCTGCTATCATTACTTGCTCTGATTAAGTATTAAATCCTGCATATTAGAGGACTCAAGAGTCAAGACAATTTAAATTCTGCAGAAATAATTACATTATCTAAGAAATTCTTTAGAGATGTAATAGATTTGGCAGTCTAATGTAATAATTATCAAATGCTCATACTCGAAAGAAAGAAATAGGTTCTGATTTCTGTTAAATGTGATGGTAATTCATGAGCTAAACAATCTGTCAAGGCCTAGCAAGTCTAGCCCTAAAAACACAGTTTTAAATTTAATAATACTGAAGGGAAGGTAATCTTAATATGCCATTCCCTTGATTGCCAAGTCATTCTAGAGGCTGCAAACATCTGATTGTATGTAACTGAACTGAAAAGTGCTGTCTGTCTGAATTTACAAAAAGAGAAAGTGCCGTGATAAAATCCTCCAAGAGTTTTACTGTTTACAAATGAAAATGAACTACCATTTAACAATTTTTCATTTGGAAAACAATTGTCTAGATTGCATTTTGAACAACTAAAAAAAGCAAAAGTACATTTGTTTCAGTTTAGTACCCACAATACCTTTGTGAATATCCCTCATCCAGAGACTAGAGAACATTACTGGACAGCTTAGTAAGAGCAAAGCTACAACCATGCATCTTCTTTCCAGTTAAAATTATTAGTGAGCTTTATATTTCAATATATAAAGGCAAAAGCAGTAATTACAGCCGAGAGGTACAAAAACATCTCGGTGGTTCCATACCAGTGACAATGCAGTAAGTAATTAAACTAAAGTGACAGCAACCATTACTGAAGATGTCTGCTGCTGTGTGCTTCTACTTTCTAGTAAAGGTGCCTGCTGGACATATATTATCTGCCACAAATGAGTCATATCCAGCAAGACAAGGAAGAGAAAACAATAGAGATGACTAGCATTGTCCTGAAAAAAAAAACAGATGCATGTGTGATATTATGCATACTAACAGTCAGTTCTACTAAAAGTGGTCACACTTTCATGCAGGACAAACAAATAGTACTGCAGCTCCCTACCCATCCTTACTCATGTATGTCAACCCTAACCTTAACCCTGCCCCTGCCTCTAACCCCAACTCTGTACATTACCTTATGAAAAACCCTTTCCCCTAGATATATATGTGTGCATGTGTGTGTGTGTGTGTGTGTGTGTGTGTGTGTGTGTGTGTGTGTGTGTGTGTGTGTGTGTGTGGAAATTGGGGAATATGACTTTATGTGCATTTTTTTTTATCTTTAAATTCTCACAGACATTGGTCAGGTAATGGGCTGTATTAGACGGAATGAGACACTAATTTGTGATATATGAAAAGCTGCACCCTGGAAATAGCAGATAATGAACCTGTTTTCTCAGCTGGGAGAATCATTATATTTTATATGAAGAATCATGGCCCCTGGGGAGATATGGCTTAGATGGGGCCTACTATGGATGTGACCTTAAGAAAGATCGGCCAAAGAGTGATTGCAGAGTTGGAATGAAGGTATAGCCAAGGTATGCAGTTGCAGGACTCAGTAAAGATACTGGAAGTGTTGTGGGAAACTGGACCTGTAAAATGGATGTAGTTACCTCAAAGGCAAAGAATTATAAATTGTGTAAATACCTTTGACATTAACTGTGGGACGCCAAGCAGGTTAATTTTTCGTTTAAATAAATAAATAAAGCTGTATGCTTATATGTTTCAGCCTCTAGTGCGTTTTAAAAAAGTTGACTATATTTATGATCGAATATTGTATGTATGGAAAGACAGTCTACAACCTATAATATCAGGCTGTATACCATTCTGTCTCTAGTACACAGAGGTAATATATGAGGTATCAGTGGAGTACTTTTCTGTCAATAGCATATCTGTGACAGCTACTACATTCCCATTTCTATCTCAAGTGGTATTTTGTATATCTCTTAACACCCATTGTTTGTAATTGGTAGTCTACTGTCTCTAGTAATTACCTGAGTATAGCTGTACCTCTTGTATTCACAGGTGTCATCATGACCTTAGAATGGGGTAGACAGCAAAGGCAGGGCAACTTCAACCTGGCTGACAATGGAGTTCTAAAGGCAGATTGGGTTCTTGGGAAGCACCTGTTAAGACCCTATGAGAGAGACAGTGATCCACAGCAATATTACTGATATGATAAGGCTAGATCACAGTAAGGTACACACCTTAACAGCACAGAGATTGACCACAGGTGGGGGCTACTCAGTGCTGCTCATTAAGGAGATATGCAGGAATTCCAAATGTCCCTTCATGGAAATGAAGACCAAGGTATCATAAGTGAAGGAGTGGACACAGGTGTTGGTATGGCCCAACACTCATGTATCTCAATGGGATATACATCAGGTTAGCCGTACACATGCAGAATGCTTATACAGCACCTATGCAGAAACAGACTGTGGGCAGGCAACAAATGCCAGTTTACATGTTTTCTATCTGGTGTTCAGATGTAGAGGAATTGTAGTGGAGGTATGTGGTTGTTTTATGCCTACATTACCATCATTGGCATGCACAACACAGCACCTCACATTTGACATGGGACTACCATTTACTCTGTTTTGTCTTCACACGGACTAGGCTACAGTGATCCCTGTAGAATCTGAGGTAGGATGGCAGGCTGATGTCAGAACCTCTAATATGATAATGATGCCAAGTCCCATACTGAGTCACAATACAATGACAGCAGCAATGTCTGTCTGCATCTTGAGTGGCCCTCCACTCATTTTGCAGGATAAAGATACACCTTCACCCACAGTTGAGCTAGAGGCTGGATAGTTTGAGTCCTTACAATACCCAGAGAGGGGGTACCACCTTGACTGGCAGTACCAGCACTGCACCACTGTGGCTGCAGCAGCTGAGGAGCACACTGAATTTGATACTGGTCTACCCATCACATGACAGCTTAGCAGACGTTCCCAGCACTGTCACTTATCACAGCCAGCCCTTGTTATATTGGTGGCACTAGGGCTCAGTCAACAAATGTACAGGGCTATCATATGGGCAGTTTGCAGCTACCCAGGCCAACATGGAGCTAATTGGTGTATTGCACAGTACTCATGAGGATGCCACCCAACAGTGGCTATTGCATTTGTGAGGCCTTTTATTCCAGAGATGATGCTGTGTCAGGTCTCATGAGGTTTAGGAAGGGACACACTGTTACCATATCCACCTCCATATGGAGAATCACATGTTTCCATCACTGCACTGCCTGACATCGTTGTCCATGGTCAGAGGCTGAGTATGTACACTGGGTGGTCACACTGGGAGACCATCACAGAGTGATTAATCTGCACATGTGACAGTAGGAGTATAATTTCCAGAATGACAGTAGGAGTACAACACTCCGCTAGTCCATGTCATGAGTAACAGTAAATGCCAGCCTCCTCATCGGAAATTTTCATCTAGGTCATGTTCCCACAGTACCATACCATTGCTGCCATGGGAGACCTCTGGTCTTGCCACATCAAGCCAGAACAGTGGCTCCAGCTAATGATCACATAGTCACACATCCTCCTAGCCACAAAAGGAAATTGTCTATGATACTGATTACAATCTACCATGAGACTCTGCCTTCTCCAATAGCATGCTCTCTTCAAGCAAGTTGCAATCCCAGTCACATGTCATTGTGTCCCATGGTAGCTGTGCACATGATGAGTCTGACCAGCCTCATATGCAAAGCCATGGAAAGACTTATCATGGAATTAATTAATTAGGGCATAGGGAATCTTCAATAACTAGACCCGCCTCCGCTTGGATTCCTCTAGGGCAGGTCATGCTTACTCAACCAGATGGATTTTTTTTAAAAGGTCAACAAAGCAATGGATGAAAGCAAAACATTACACACCACATACCTTGATCTGACCAAAGCTTTTGACACAAGTCCCCACTCAGGCATAGCATAAAAGCTAAATAAACTGGGAATAAACCCCTTTGTCACCCACTGATTTGGCAAATGGCTCACAGATAAGATACAGAAAGTCATCATGGGGGAAGTTATCTCCACAAAGAGACCAGTAACCATTGGAGTCACCCAGGGTTCTGTGCTGGGGCCTCTCCTGCTTATAATATACTTTTCTGAAGTAAAAGCTAATATCAAAGGGATCAGGCTGAATAAGTTTAAAGATGACTTCAATCTTAGAGCTGTCACTAAATCCCCAAAAGACAACCATCCTGCAGGAAGGTTTGTGTCAAATAAATAGTTGGTGTCAAAATTATGGTCTTAAACTAAATAACAAAAAATACATTACTGTATCATTTAGGAAGTCATCTACCCTAGGGAACTACCACATTGACAATACCCACCTAAGAACTGACCCAGTTGTTTGGGATTTGGGAATTTATGTGGACAGTGATCTAACTTTTGACCAGCACATCTCTATTATTGTAAGAAAGTCCTTCTATATTGCACAGCTTATAAACAAAGGATTGTGTGTAGACCTAAAGATATTGTTGTGCTCCTTTACTCAGCCCTCATTAAGCCAGTCACTGACTATAATGCCTTTTTTAGCATGTAACTGTCCAGACACATACAAAACTGGAATGCTCACAGAGATACCTTACTAAAAGGATACAAGGCCTAAAACACATGTACTAAATGGACTCACTTAAAGCCTCGTCACTATACTTGGTATCCTACAAACTGCTAAGAGGTGACCTGTGTCTGGCATACAAGGCATCCTTTGAGCCATTACTGATGAATTTGCTGCACATCAGCAAGTCAAATGGCATTCCAAATACTTGGTCTAGGGATCTCAACCTCTTCTGCAACATCTACAGAATGGTATAGAGGGACAGGTAAATTTTGCAGACGATATCACTGCTATAGAACATACTCCCCATCTACATAAAATGAAGTTAATCTCTTTCCCTTTTCAAGCACAACTTAGATCTATGGATGGGAAACAGAAATTTACCCCTAGGTGCCCACTGTAATAATTATGGACAAATGCAGCTCTTAAAAGCTTTATCCCATGCATGGGTCCCCTCAAATTATCTATGGTATGAGCTCAGATATTCTCATTAGGAGTAATATATAATTATTGACTGTTGGATGTGTAAGGCCAATCTATAACCGAATGGGATATGTTATTTTTACCACAAAAAGGGAAACTGGCTAGGCTTAAAATGGCCAACAAGAGCAGCTAGCCTCATACTTAGCTAGGAACATATGACTGTAATACATTACTTCTTCCCCCCATGTGGTGTATTTGGAAATGACTAATGCAGTGTGACTCAACCATGCACTACACAGCATAGCCTTTACATACCACTGCACTGTCATCATGTGATCATAAGGGCCAATAAATGTGGAGAAAATGCTGCTGCTTTACAAACACTGCCATGTACTGTGCATATTATAGTCTGGGGGCTGTGGTGCAGAATGTGCTGTGTCCCTCACTGTCTGGGGGAATGTGAAGTAGATGTTACTCACTGTACCTTGGCCATTAGTCATGCTGTCACAGCTGGATGATGTTGAACTGGTTGCTGTGACAACGACTACTGTACAAGGTCTAGAAGTTTTCAAAATGGATAGGTGGTCTGCATGCCTCCTCAGGTTCATGTTGTTTAGCATACAGTATGCTACAGCCAAGTTGTATACTGTGGCAGAGGCATACTGCAATGGCCCCCATCCGACCTCTCAACTTTTGCCTCCAGATTAACAGATAAAGCAAAACTAATTAGAGAAAAAGCCCAAAATTAACGTCATTTTTTTAAATGCTAGCAGTATCCAGTTTTAGGCAAGATGGAACAAATGTCTAAGAAAAATTAGGGTCACTCCCCCAAATCTGTACAGTTGAGAGGTGTGCCCCCCAGACATATCAAGACAGCAGAGCTGGGCTTTCCAATGGCCAAACACATGTTCTGTGATGTTTCTCTTTTGCTTGTGGTGGTGTCATGAAAATACCATGAGGGTTCCATATGAGCATCATTAACCAGGGTTTTTGCAGGTATTTTGCATCACCTGAAACATAGTGGGATGGCTAGACATGTTTACTTACTCTATACATCTGTACATGTGTTGGAGCACTATGGTGTATGTATTTACAACTAAGTGTCAGAGTACCACAGAGTCTGTACTTACTAGCTTGGTGGCCTTGTGCAGTTTCATCATACTTGGTGTTGTCTGCCAGACCAAAGACTTAAAAAGAAAAAAAAAACTGATGCACCCCCCAGGAAAAATATGAGGCATAGAAGATAATTCTATAATGAGAGGAGTGATGCTAGTAGATGGTGACTCAATAGAAAGGAATGTCAAAAAATGTTAAATGTTAGCAGGAGTCACAGAAAATGCTGTCTGTTTGAAAGGAGAAGTCACAGGTCAATAGAATATTATGGACAAGCAACAGGAAGATGTGGAAAAAACATAAGAAAGAATAAAAGAAGTGGAAACATGATTAACAAAGCACTTGGACAAAATGAGTAAAATGGATGAGGAGAGTTGCACATAAAAGCTAAAGTAGTTAGTCAATAGAATAGATTGGGCTGAATAAATTTACATAAAGCTGGCATCCCAAGGTGAGAGTCATGGAGAAGTTTGTAAAACAAACTTCTGAGCCCACCCAAGAAGATGGACTTCTTGATAGTCAGAATACATAGAAGAGAAAGAAAAGCATCACCAGGAGTTCATACCATCTGCATGCATACAGAAAAATAAAAAAAGTGGTTCCTGGCTACTCTGAAGGGAGTAAGACCGACTGGGCTGAATGGATAAAATAGGTATGGAATGTCCATGTCAGAATGCCCTCCAGAATTATTAAACAAAACAAACAAAGAAAAAGAAATGCATATTATCCAGTGAAAGAAGGCCTAACCAGCATGGTTTTCACAAAAGAGCATGACATTCCTGATATTTTTTTTATTTGTCTGCTGTCTAAATAAACTTATTAGAAACAAGTGTCTCTTTTCAGGAGTAAATGAAACAGAACTGTGTGGCTAAGTGACTTGCTCGGAGTTATCACAGTAGGCAAATAGAAACATAATCCAACACAGTACTACAGGATAAAGTACATCATGAGGCCATTCCCTTAATCCGTTTTGCTAAACTGGCAGACCTGAGCCCTATGAGCCAAACTGTGAGACATCATCCCAAAATATCTTTTGCAGACCCAGAGGATGCATTTGGATTTTTACAAATGGAGAAGCAATGCAGAAAGAACAGAGAGTGGCAATGAGGACAAAATGACTGCAATACATGCTATACTTTGGGAGGCACAGATGGTGGCCAGCAAGCTAATCAGACTCTATTGAAGAGCTTCTGTACAGTAAAAGGGTAAGGTAGAATAGCTTGATGGGACAAGAAAACCACATAGGTTAACAAGAATAAAGCATCCTGGAGACTAGAAACAGAAAGAATAATGGTTAAAAAAATTGTAAGGCAAATAGGATGGGAAAGAGTACCTGATGCTGGTTCACCCATCATGAATGGAGGGAGGCTGCCTGTCTTGTTGCAATTGCATCACAAAACAGTTGGTCAGCCCCATGCTGCAAATGGTGTGCTGCTTCACTGGAAGGTTGTGCATGCAAGGAAATGTGTATGCTGCTTGTGAAGGCAGCTATAATGCGACTCACAAGGCTGTCAGGAATAGAGCATAATTAAAAAAAAACACACTTTGCAGCAGCAATTATGACGCTGCACCAGAGACCTTGCCCACTTGAGGCTAAAGCAGTACATGAGTAGAGAAGCTGGTGGCAACTATGGACAGCTAAAAAAAGAGGATGTTAGACAAGCAGATAATGGAAATGTGGCAACCAAGATCTCTGAGTCCATAGCTCTCAACTGTCCAGATTTTCACAGAATGTCCAGATTTTTGCTTCATATTTTTGGCCCGTTTCTCATAAAACTATGTTTTTTGGCAAATCATCAGCAAATCATTGAGGAATGGAATCAGAAAATAATGACAAGATATTTGAGTTGCAGACTTCGTACCTTCAGAAAATGTATGTCAATGCAAACCTTGTTATTCTATCAACATTCTAAGTTTGTAAGAACAACATTTAACAATTGTCCCTCTTATTTGGCCTTTGACCCCTATATTATTTCTGGCTTTGTCTAGATTTCTTACTCTGAGAGGTTGTGAGATATGTCTCTGACTAAAGAGGAGAGTACCCAGATGAAAACATGTGAGAAGGAAAAGAATACAGCATTCCAGAAGTAGGAGCAGTCAAGTAGAAGGTATGGTACCAAAACAGACAAAACAATTCACAACAGTACAATATCCAACAAAAGAAGATGCACTGGACATAAATAGCCTGCAGGTTGGCTGGATAAAGAGTATGAACTGTTCTTCACAAAAAACATAGGTCAATGACTGAAAGTCACAATGGAAGGAAGAGATGGAAAAAAGTTATGATCTAGAAAAAATAAAACTAACAAACGGGCTTACCATCCCCACAGTAAATGATAAAGAGGAAAGTCCTAAATTATTATATGATGTTCATGATCATCAATAGGACACTGCTTTATAAGGCTTACTTGAAAGTTTGATGATGCCAATGAACTCTGAAATGAAAGAGGTGACCCATTAAGATCAGGAGGGGGGTGGGGGGACAACCATAAAAGTTATGACTTCGACTATAGGAGGGATATCACATGTGACAAAGTAATATGTGAGGGAAGGGGTAGACATAGCACACTGAGATAAGGGTCTCAGGGAAACTGACAAATAAAAATACCCCAAGGGGAAATTGAACACGTAAGTTGACTGAGAAAAGAGGGGGGTATGTATACTGTTTAAGAAAGAACAGAGAGGGTGACATATAGGTAACATCAGGGATAAAACAGATAAAACATTTTTTTGCAGCAAAGCTTTAAACAATGGGAAGATCTGGGGGCCAAAATACAATTAATGAGAGGGAGACTTTAATATAACAATGAAGGAGGAAGAAAAAGGAAGAAGAGGAAGGCAAGAACTAACAAAAAGGCAGCCAGTAAAGAAATGAAACAAGAGAACTAGGCAGCTGTATGGAGAGATCAAAACTAAGGGAGAAGACAATACACATTAGCTTGTGAGACAAAGAACAGAGAAGTTAAGCTGTACTGGGTTTTAATAAGAAAAATTGGAAACAGTCAAGAAGAGATAGTTAAAACAGGAAGACAGGAGAAAAAAGTGAGGTCATGAACTAGTATTAATTCCATTTAGCAAAAAAGTATGCAGAGTATGGAATGGACAGTGGAGATGGGAAGGAAAGAAATTGAAAACTGAGAAGATAAGGAGAATATTAAGGAAGATGGTAAAAAGGTAATAGGGAAAAACAGACAGATAACAGGTGGGGTCAGGATGGTAGGATGGAATTAAAGTAGCAGTCAGAGGCTACTAAGTTCATAAGATATTAGGAAAGAAGTAGAGATCATAGAAGAGAAATTACAACAAATGAAATGAAAGATAAAGAAGCTGATGAAGAACTGAGATTGCATTTGAGTCACGATAATCCAGATTTGTAGCATCAGTCAAGAGAAAGGATATGGGAGTACTTTCTTTTTTATTTCCTACAGCTGGCCATCAGTTGCCATCAGCTCCTTTCCTCCCCTCATTCACCCGGTCTACCAGACAACTCAGCCTACCTCAGGCTTTATGTGACCCACACCCAGATGTGGGCAGAATGCAGTAACCCTGCCACCCTTTTACAGCCTTGTTAGCACCACAATGGCAGGCTTTGGGATGTGCATGCATGCTTCCACGCATGGACATTCTCCTGATCAAGCAGTACACAGCTTGCAGTGTAGAGCTTGTTAGGTTGTTAATGCTGCTGTTTCAGTGAGCCTAGACTGTAACTCACTCCCATCCTCCACAGCCTGGTCCCTCCACCGATTATGCTGCTAAGCAAATATGGATCATTCAGGGCACAGTCAGGGCTTTAGCTGTATCTCTCTCTCTCTTTGTCTGTCTGTTTCTCTCTAAGCCATGGGGATGGGTTCAGATCTGGGTGTACTGATTACACCTGGACTGGACCATTGTTAATAGAGTAAGACGGCAGAGGCAGAAGCAAACTGAATGCTGGAATGTATCTTCGGGGCAAACATGGCAAGAGTCATAAAAGATCCCTTTTTTGCAATCGACTTCTTAGAGTTTCCTTTGCTAGAAGGAGCTAATAATGCTTTATTATTGTACAGGCCCTAGCAGTCATGTTTGTGTACATTGTGTGTTTGTGTAATCCTATATTATAAACAGAGCAGTGGTTTAACATGGTAAATTGTGGGGACTAGGCTGTTGGCCTCATGAACCTGTCACTGATTGCTGTACCTTAGTTAACGTCTTGCAAGCAACCTTTTATTTATTCTGAGACATTGCCTTAGGTAATGTTCATACTTCATGTTTTGCATTATTTGTAATTTTATATATATATATATATATATATATATATATATATATATAGAGAGAGAGAGAGAGAGAGATCTTTAAAGCAGTAGAGCTATCTAAACCATTATATTCTGCAGTGAGGTATTACAGTTATTTTTTTCTTTTGTTATATTCTTTTATAACTCCTGTTCCTAGTTACTTTTTTGAAATGCTCTGAAATTATTTCATTACTTGTGCGTATCAACTCACATATTTTCAAGCATCCCTTGTATAATGTTTGGCAGCTGGAAGAGTTACCCTTGTGAATGGTAGGTCTGAGAATGCTTAGGTCTGAGAATGCTTTCCTTAAATATTTGAGATCTAGGTACTTGTGAGCAAGGACAAGTACCTTCTTTTCTTATTTTTTAAAGCAGGAGATTAAACTTGAAGGCTTTAGAAGCTCAGGAAATGAAGCAGCGGTGGAGCAGTAGAGAATGGCACCTATGCGCTTGGTGTTCTATAAATGTTATATTTATTTTAATGAGATAAGACCACAGCTGGCAGGATGACCAGCATTATATAGACTTAGCTTGGTGAGTAAGTTACTGCTTGTTTACTGAGAAGGCACGGATGGTACATTTAGTTATTTTTTTGCTACTAACGTTAATGCAATGCGTTCTTTACAAGAAAAATGATAGTCCTGAGAATCACAGGAAAAAGTGAATTGCCAAGGTCATGGGGGGCAGGGATGGGGGACTGGGGATTTTAATCTTATTTTCAGTCCTGAATTAGATCAAAGTATAGTGTCAAAACAGCCCAACAAAAATGCCAGAGGTTTGGTTAGTATAGCTGATCGACTTGTCACCATATGAAGACTGCAGCAGCCAAATGAAGTTGAATTCAGCTTGACCAAAGCAGCTTAAGGCACGTTAGCCAGTTAAACATTTTTTTAACCAGCTAAACATTTTTGATTTGATTAATGGAATTGCAACCAGGAGTTAGTTCTATAGCAATAGGACCTTCTTTGCTGTTATAACATTTGTATGTGATAACTCTAGAGACAGAAACAGAGAAAGCATCTTAGACCAAGGAAGCTCAGTCTGCTATTATTATGGAATGAGCAATATAATGGTAAAAAAAATTAAGGAAGTAATACAGGAATGCATAGAAATGGTGGAGACATATTCAATCCGTCTGTTGTTATGTGGTAATACACTGAACACTAAGATCAGACAAAGGAAAAAAAAAACTGGGTGAGACGGAAAAAACTCGTGAGAAGAAACTATTATTGTTAACAAAAGAAAGTGTCCGAGAGGTGTTGAATTCACTATATAGTATATACAGTACTAAGAACTATACTATAATTAATGCATTATTTAAATATTCTGTTGCGTATAACATCATAGTCACCATATTCATTAGACTGCAGGAATATATTTTAAATTACAATGCATTGCATTAATAAAAGTTTCATGCACACTTTTGTATTACCAGCGATCTCCACTTGATGTCACCCTAACGTTTAGCTATATCCATCACTTGCACACAGAGAGAGTGAGCAAATATATTTTGTAGTAAGATTTTAATTCAAATATGTCATTTTAACCAAATGGGTCTAAAGGTTTAAAATGTAAGCGTTTATTTATTTTTTGCATTTATGTACATTGTTTTCAGTATCACCCCACTTTTTGTCAGTGCAACTTTCTGAATTCCTAACAATTAAACCTGACAGTCTTGCCTGAAAAAAGATGTTTACATGATACATTTGTAGTAATTTGTGTTTGGATGTCATAGTTATAGTCTTTTATACATTTTAAACATACTTTAGTTTTTCCTACATAGTATGATCCACATGTGCACCCAGCAAAATAAATCGCATTTTCTGTTTTTATGTGATGAATAGTCTTGTTGTGTATTCTTGTCTTGGTGTGCCCTTTTGCCTTACTTAAAAGATTTTTATATACATACATATATATATATATATATATATATATATATATATATATATATATATATATATATATATATATATATATATATCCAAAAGTAGCGGTGCTCGTGTTGAAAGGGGTGCTCCGGTTCGTAAACACAACACCAAAACAATATACCAGCACTCAACCCAGCAAAGCTTCTAGTTGTAAAATGCTCAATACAGGCAAAAAACGAGTCTAGAAACACTTCTGAGTGAGCTAAAATAGCTCAATAGTATTTTTACTTATTATACCATCTCTCAGCAGTGAAGTTAGTGAAAAATATGGTACAGACTACCACACAGACCGGTATCCGGTTTCGCCCTCTAGCGTCCTCAGTGTGTAATTACATTTCTTCTCTCCAGTTAAATACACAGCCAAATTAAAGCTATAGTAGTTATTAGGACATAATA
The DNA here is from genome assembly GCF_019279795.1 of Protopterus annectens. Lineage (NCBI taxonomy): Eukaryota > Metazoa > Chordata > Ceratodontiformes > Protopteridae > Protopterus > Protopterus annectens. The sequence continues at coordinate 258,926,254 of NC_056738.1, forward strand.
TATTATAGTTCAATAAATATTTTAAAGATTAAATCTATGTAAACATATATACATGAAATAAAGAAACATGCATATATATATATATATATATATATATACATACATATATATACATATATATATATATATATATATATATATATATATATATATATATATCTATATATATATATATATACATATTAAATAACTTTCTGTAACAAGCATGCATATACAATATAAATAAAAAAATATATATATATATAAAATAATTTACATTATATTAATAAAGCATCTACAATCTTCCTGTACCATAATAAACATATACATGGTATACATTCTCTTATTATACCACATATCCTTGTGTATATAAAACAATTAACTTATATCATCCCACAACACTAAAGCTAATGAAAAGCGCAGTACAGACACCCACATATTTCATCCCCAGTACTCATTCAATCCGGGTTTATATAAAGCTCCCAAGTTGGTAATCCATAACCTTTCTTTTTTATCTAAAATCCTGTGTTTATTATTATCAGAAAGATGTAACCCCACAAACATATCAATTCCTACAAACACAAAATGGGCTGTATCATCTTCAAGTTTATGTTTAAATAGGGCACTTTGAGGTCTTCCACAATTAATATCACTCAAATGCGTAGCAATTCTAGTCTTAAAAGACCTAGAAGTTTGACCCACATAGAAAGCACCACATTGACATATGGCCATATATATCACCCATTCTGTTTGACAAGTAATTAAATATCTGATCTCAAATACTCTGGGTGTATTTATTGAGGTAAAACATTTTGTTTTTGAAATGACCTTACAATATGTACAATTGCCACAATAGGTGCTTCCCTTAGGCCCATCCTGTCTATGATCACAATTTTTTATCCATCTGTTTTTTACCAAGATAGAAATTCACCAATGTTTTTACCATGTCTATAGCTAAAGGAACAAACATCATCAAAACATTAATTCAATAAATCATCTGATTTTAGAATATGCCAATGTCTATTTATGATTTCTTTAATTTTATAAGTATTGGTATCATAAGTAGTCACAAATCTAATATTAGGAACAACATAAGGGTTTACCCTAGTATCATCTGTTCGTGAAGTGTACAGCAATGGTTCTCTTTTGAGCTGCATACTCTATCACATATTGAATTAATATGGACTTTATCATAACCCCTGTCTATGAACCTATCCTTCATGTCCTGTGCCTCATTTATATAATCACCATCATTACTACAAATGCGGCACAGTTTCTGGAACTGAGCCATCAGTATATTAGTAATCGTATGTTTAGGTGACAGCTACTGGCTTCTAAGAGGGCATTTTTTGTAAAAGGTTTCCTATATAATGTTGTGACCATAGTACCATCCAGCACCTTTGTCATGTTCACATCAAGAAAATCAATAGTATATGGTTCTATTCTATCTGTGAATTTCATACCAAACTCATTAGAGTTCAGGTATTCTACAAATGTATGCCATTCGTTCAGCGTACCAGTCCATATTCCCAACAATCGTACAGAAAACGGCGCCACATATTTAAATATTTAAGATGTACATTCTGATCTCCATATATCAAGCTACATTCAATGAAACCCATAAAAAGGTCAGCATAGATAGGGGCAAATACTGTACCCATTGCTGTGCCACTTAACTGCAGATAACAATCATTCCCAAAATAAAACACATTGTGTTCTAGTATTGGTTGCTAAATTGATCATATGCAGTCAACTAAAGATCTGTTGATCACACACACACACACACACACACACACACACACACACACACACACACACACAAAATGGGCAAAAGACAGTTCACCTATATATATATATATATATATAGAGAGAGAGAGAGAAAAGATTATGATTAGGTCACTGACTATAACATATATGTTTTATTGACATGGATGCCATGAAATTCTCCTCATCGGGATTAGAGATCTGATCATAATTCTTTGTAGTTCATTGAAATTTATCTGCTCCATGTGCTACTAGCTAGTGAAAAGTAAGATTTAAAAAAAAAAAAAAATGTGATGTGTTGTGATGGCTTTGGAAGCACGTAAAGCAACAGGGTAGTGGTTGACATCCTTATGTATTCCCTGTCTAAGGGAAGCAGTTTAATTCAAAATGCAATGTATGTATTTTAGCAGACAGCAGGCAGAAGTGAGTATTGAAATGAAACTTTCATGTCCTGCTGCTGCTGTTTACTGGTCACCACTGTCTGCTTTAGTGCAAACTCGATGTTAATAGCAAATAGGGTTGGGTTGTTAAGGTCCATTCTCATTCTAGAGCAACACTGAACCAGGATAACACGCACATATATATTTATTTATATATATATATATATATATATATATATATATATATATATATATATATATATATATATATATATATATATATATATATATATATATATATTCACATATGTTTATTAACTAGTTGAAAACTTGTTAGATGTTGTTGGACTTCGAAATCTAAGTGATAAGTACATCAACATCACCTCCAGATGTCAAACCAATGTCTTGTATAGCCAGCTTTGTGTGTTAAGGTCATATCGCTGTACCACTTTGCAAGAAAAATGAATTTCATTTCTTTCAGACCTCTTTCTATGTCTTCTGTCTCTGGATATAATATTTTGGCAACAATAAACTGTGATTTTGAATTACTTATGATGGGACTGGCATCACAACTATCTGCCTTGAACAGCATTTTTTTCTGTTGCCTTCTTATGAAGTTAAGTGGAAAAGGTGTCATCTTTTTAATCATCAAAAATATAAATTAAGTATAAATGTCCTTACTGCTTATGTTTAAGGTCATGAAGGCACTGACTGAAATACAATGAAAAAGTATGCCATTCTTGTATGTTGCTTTTCCAAATAATATGCAATCCAGTAAACCTCTCAACCTCGTAGTGCGACAAAACTGGACAAAGCCTAAATAATGGGGGGACAAAGGCCCAAAAATAGGGACAGATTTTAAACATTGGTCTTATAAACTTAGAAAGTTGCTAGAATAACAGAATTTGCATTAGCATGCATTTTCTGAAGTATATGAAGTCTGAAACTCAAATCTATAGGATCGTAGGATCAAAGGAAGTTACTAGGCTAATGGCCTGAGGGCCCTTACAAGCCTAGCCAAATTTTACCCTTGTTACCACGATCAGCACCTATTGTCCTTGTCCAAGAAGGACACAGGTGGAACCCCTGGGGTGAATTTATGGTAACCCATCCAATTGCCCAGATTTTGTTTGAAGAGGGCTAATGAGGTGAAGAAGGAGCCTATTCCAAGGTGTGGTAACCTCTGTGAGACAAATCTGTCCCTTCAGCAGGTTCTATTGATGTCACATACCAGGTTTAGGGCTTTAGAGTGAGTAACCCATGTACCATTTGACTTGCGGATGTGCAGCATTTCCAATAAAGCGGGGTCAGAGATCACCTTATATACAAGGCAGAGATCGCCTCTGAGTAGTCTGTATGAAACAGAATAAAGTGACAGTGATTTCAGCCAGTCCATATAGGATAGCTGCTGAAGACCTTGAATTTTCTTTTTGAAGAACCTTTGTGGTCTCTCCAATTGCTGCAGGTGCTTTAAAAAATACATGCCAAAAGTGGCGTTTGTACTCACCACTTATTGGCCTAATGAGTGAAGAGTACAGGGAAGTGATAACTTAATTTCTTCTCGAGGCAATGCCCTTACTTATGAGGTGAGCTATATAGAATGCCCTTCTCACCACTTAGGAGACATGGCGATCAAATGCAAGGTTGCTGTCAACCTAACTGCCTAAATCTCTCACCACTGAGTGCATACTTAGGGTATTGCCATTGATGTGGTAATTTGCAGGAACATTGCTCTTGCCAAAAGGGATGATTATACATACATTTTTTTCATTGAGTTTGAGGTCATGACTTTGGCACCAGTCATTTCTTTGCATAAGACCTTCTTGAAAGATATTGAGTTGTTTCTATGACCGCACCCAGACTGCAGTTGTCAGCAAACTTTGCCAGCCACAGTCCATTGGTTTTAGCCTGTACTTTGGAGAAATAGATTCCAAACAGTAGAAGTCCCAGGACCGATCCCTGTGGAACATCACTGGTAACTGGTCTGCTGTTGGAGGTGGATTCCCCTGTTTTGACTGTATCAGTTCTATAAGAGAGCCAGTTCTCAACCCACCTTACAATATAAGGGTTGATGTCTAGCTGGGAGAGTTTGTCAATGATGCCTAACTGAGGGACAGTGTCAAACACCTTGGCCAGGTTTAGTTAGGCTGCATGCACAGCTTTCCCCTCGTACCAGGCCCTTGTGACTGTCTCAAAGAAGTCCACCAGGTTTAACAAGCATGATCTCCCCTTCACAAATCCAAATTAGTTGGATCTAGTGTTTGGAGATTACCTATATCTTTGTTGATAAAGTCCATGGCTTTGCAGACAAGGCTAGTCAGGCTAATAGGTCTGTAGTTCTCGGGGTCAGCAGAAGCACCACTTTTGTGCAGGGGGATAACTGTGGCTGTTTTCCATTCACCTGGGATGAAGTCGGTGCTTAGACTGTGATTGAAAAGAGTACCCAATGGTGATGCTAATTCTTGTTTGAGCCCATGTAGGACACAGCCTGGAATGTTATCAGGTCCCATCGACGCTGTGTTTTTGGCCTTAGAGAGGATGTTTATGACCTACTCTTAGAGATACAAGGTGGGGATACATGGTAGGGATGTCATGAAGTATGTGTGGCAGGGATGGGGAGTGAAGTTTTCATCTAACCTGTTGGCCAGCAGGTTAGCTATGTCTACTGGCTCGGTGTATGTGTTACCATTAACTACCAGTTCGATGCAAATCTGAGCCTTACCTTTTAGGTTACGGATGTAACTAAAGAATGCCTTATGGTTGTCCTTGGTTGAGGAAGTTAACTTGGATTCAATATTTGCTTTGGAGGACTTCACAAGAAGTCTTGTTTGCTTATTTAAGCTGAGAAGGGAGTGTCTCCATTTAGATCCCACTTCTTCTTACTCTTGGACATCAGGTTCTCTCTTTTATTGTAAAGCCTGTTAATGGTCATTGTCCACCAGGCAGGTTTGCATTTCCTTGTAGAGCTTCTTTTGGTCCTAACAGATACTGCCAAGTCAATGCAGTTATACAGATGCTTGTATAGGGCATTGATGTAGAACTCGGCATAGTTACCAGTTCCGTCTGAGGGGAGAGATGCAATGAAGCTATTTATACCATTCCCTAAGAGGTTATAATTTGCTTTGGAGAAGTTGTTTAGTCTAGTTGCTGCTAGGGGAGGGTCAGGTGTGATAGCTACATCAAATGAGACTGATTTGTGGTCAGATCTCACCAGGGATGAACTCACAGTGGGAGAGCTACAGTGGTTACCCATATTTGTAAGCACCAGATATAGGATGGTATTATTTAGTGACTTCAGTTATCAGTGATTTGATAGTAGAAGCACACATTTTATGATCTTTGGCAACAGGAACAAGGGTGACATTTTTGTGTGCTCTACCCTTAAACTATATTTGATTTCCAAGGCCTGCCAAAGGAACAAATCTATACATTTCTATCATCGTCTAGTATTAATTTTATTCACCTTCATATAAAAAGTTTCATACCCTGAACTTTGTAAAGAACTTACATATGTTTTTTATCCAGTGCAGTGCCAATCTTACCTGCCTGACTGATGAATGTATTTTCTTTGTTTCTCAGATTTCCTAATCGTTCTTGTTCTTCTTTAAATAATGCCACATGGCACAATGTTGTTCTTTTTTTGCTGTTTTCTAATTCTCTTAAAGTGTCATAGGTTCATAGGTTCATAGGTAGGTACTAGGCTATCAGCCCTGGGGCCTATACAAGCCCAGCCAAAAAGGTACCCTGACTTTTGCCATCCAAGAAAATTATTTTCCTGTGCCACTGTCGAGCAGAGCTACAGAAGTGATCCATGGGGTGAATTTCCTATTTCCCATCCAATCATCAAGATTTTTCTTGAAGAGTGCTAATGAGGACCTTTGTTTGACATAGATGGGTAGTTTGTTCCAGAGTATGGGAAATCTCTGGGACAGGAATCTATCCCTCCGGCATGTTCTGTTTATTGTGGTGACAGGGTTTAGGTCCCTAGAGCGTGTAGCTCGGAGGGCTTGGGATTTCTTTAAGTAGAGCATGTCCAACAGCTCTGGGTTTGACATAGCTTTGTATGTTAGGCAGAGATCACCTCTGAGTAGGCTATATGTGATATGCAATGGAGTAAAGCTGGAGTTTTTTGAGATGGTCTGCATAGGGCATCTGTTTGAGGCTGGAAATCCTCTTTGTGAGGTATTTCTGTGGCCTTTCCAGTTGTTCTAGATGTCTTGTGAGGTACATACCAAAACGGGCGTTGTACTCTATAATGGATCTAATGAGTCATGAGTAGAGGGGAACAATGACCTCTTTTTTTCTGGATGAGAAACCTTTTGTGATGAGGTGTGTCACGTAGAAGGATTTCCTGACTACTGTGGCGATGTGATTATCAAAGGAGAGACTACTGTCCACCTGTGTCCCAAGGTCTCTTATCACACTTTTGGTGTTAAATATACTACCACCTATGTTGTAGTTCATGGGTACAAAGTTTTTATCAAAGAGGATGACAATGCACTTGTTGGCATTGAGCTTGAGGCCATGGTTTTGACATCAGGCATCTGTCTCAGTGAGGCCCTATTGTAGGATGTCCACATTGTTAGGAGTTTTGATTATGGCTCCTAGGTTTCAGTCATCTGCAAACTTCATTAGCCAAAGACCTTCTGTGTTAGCCTGTACTTCAGAGAAGTAGATATCAAACAGGAGAGGACCCAGGACTGAACCCTGTGGTACTCCACTTGTCACTGGTCTGAAGTTGGATTTGGGGTTTGCTACTTTCACAGTGTGGGTTCTGTCAGTGAGCCAGTTGGCAACCCATCTTGTGACATAGGGATTTATACCTAGTTTAGTGAGTTTATCTATAATTCCAGAGTGGGGGATGGTGTCGAAAGCCTTGGCAAGATCTAGATAGGCTGTGGGAACCACCTTACCCTCGTCTACCACTTTGGTAACTGCTTCAAAGATGTCTGTCTTAGGAGACATGATCTGCCTTTTACAAACCCAAACTGGGTGGGGTCCAGAGTTTGGAGATTAGCAATGTCTTTGTTCATAAGTTCTATGATGATACATTCCATGGCCTTGCAGACCAGGCTCGGCAGGCTAAGGGGGCGGTAGTTCCCAGGGTCCGTGGTGGCTCCTCCCTTGTGGAGTGGGATAACCGTCGCTATGTGCCATTCATCAAGCACAAAGCCTGAGGTGAGGCTATGATTGAACATGGTACTTAAGTGGGGTGCCAGTTCGTTCTGTAGTTCATGTAGAATGCAGCCTGGGATGTTGTCTGGTCCCATGGATGCTGTGTTCTTGGCTTTGGAGAGTGTGGTTTTTACCTGTGCAGCCGTGATTACAGGAACTTTGCATTTTTCCAGTATAGAGATGGACTCTTTAGTGGGTGAGAGGGGGGGGTAAAGTTAGCACTGACCCTATCTGCCAGGATGTTGGCAATATCAGTTGGGTTTGTATATTTAGTGCCATTGTGCTGTAACTCAGAGCAGATCTGAGTGTTGCCATTGAGATTCTTGACATAGCTATAGAATGCTTTGTGGTTGTCTTTAGAATCAGTGGCGAATTTGTTTTCATAACTAGCTTTGGAGGATCAGGGATTGCAGCTTCTTACTGAGGCTGACCAGGGAGCTCCTCCACTCATGGGATTTTACTCTCTTTTGCAACAGTTTCTTCCTTCTGTTGTACAGTTTGTTTATGGCAGGGGACCACCAGACTGGCTTCCTTTTTTTGGAGGATAGCGTCTTGGTTCTGTATGGGATAGCACGACCCATGCACTTGTGTAAGTGCTTATAAAGTGCAATTTGTGTAGGATTCAGTAGTCATAACTGTATTGTCCATCTGCATGGGTGTCATGAAGTTCACCACTTCTGTCTTAAGAAGCATGAAGTTTGCTTTGGAGAAATGTTTTACCATGGTTTCTTTAATGGGTGGTGGGGACAGGATGTGGATATCTAGGGTAATTAGCTTATGGTCGGATCGGATCAATGAGGCATTGACTTCAGGTGTGGAACACCGGTCACTCATGTTGGTAATGACTAGATCTAGGATATTGTTGCCCCTGGTGGGGGTGTGGATAAGTTGATCCAGGGCATTGGAGTTTATGAATTCCAGAAAGCGTTGAGCGAAGGAGTTGGTACATGAGTAGTTTTCCCAGTTAATGGTGGGGTAGTTGAAATCACCCATTATTAGGGTGTTTGGTAAAGGACTGAATAACTGGGTCAGTTAATAGTTGCCTCTTGAACTTGCCACTAACACCTTTGGACCACTACTTTATGGGAGGAAAAAAAAAAAATATATATATATATATATATATATATATATATATATATATATATATATATATATATATATATATATATATAGGTCTACTTCACATCACCTAAAACCCATTTGACTGACTTTTATTTCACCGAGAACAAATCACCTAATTTTTAAAATACTGAAAACTCATTTGACTGAATCTTATTTCACTGAAAGTTTACAATGCTAAATTTCAAATGACTAAATGTTAAACCATAGACAAACACACTCACAACACTAATGACTACCTCTTTCCAGAACTTAAAAACTACTTACTTACCCTCTTAACAGAAATCGGACAATATAAAACCAACTATATATGCTAACTCCAGGATCGCACTACAGTGGGGAAAGGGCATATACCTTTTACTTGCCTTACAGTACTCTACACACTGCCACTACTGCTGGGAATGCACACAACATCTGCCATATTACTTTAGATACTTCCCATAAAAATGTAAAGAGACACACCCACATTTAAAAACACTACAACACTACTTTCTACATGACTATCAGTATTCTGACAGTCAGCACTGTAAGTTACAGAAATTCTTTTTATTGCACACAAGTCACAGATGAATAGAAACCCACATCATGTCTATGGCTTACAGCTCAGTGAAATGAGATTCAGTCAAATGAGTTTTCAGTATTTTGAAAATTAGGTGATTTGGTCTCGGTGAAAGGAAAGTCAGTCTAATGGGTTTTAGGTGATGTGAAGTAGACCCTTATATATATATATATATATATATATATATATATATAAAGTTTGAGATGTGAAAGCAGATTCATAAACTGCAGGTGCCATCACATAAATGTATTGTGTACTCTTTCAGTAGTGCTGTTGATAAAGATGTTGATAAAGGAGAGTCATGCTAATGCTATGGTGGCACACTCCATGCAGGAAGCTTGTAGATCCCATATAGATGTGAAACACAATTTGTGGATTGCATACAGATGTGAGCCACAGTTTCTGGATTGCCTGTAGATGTGAACCACAGTTTGTGGATCACAGATAGATGTGAAACATGGTTTTGTGGACTGCATATAGACGTGAACTACAATTTGTGGACTACATACTAATGTCAACCATAGTTTGTGGATGATATATAGATGTGAACCACTGTTTGTGGACTGCATGTAGATGTGAACCACATGTGGAGCACAGGCTGCAGTTGGCAAGTAAAAAATTATGATGTAGGGTCACAGTGGAGGTGGCAGAGCATCCTGTCATATTATAAAACAGGGACAAAAGGTAAACAGTGATGTAGACATGTAAGTATGCAGATAGATATGGACTATTGTGGTACTGGACAGTTAAGCAGTCTGAGTACTAACAATCATATGCCAGCACCTGATATCTGCATATCAGGGCATTTATTTTTCATGCAGACAGTCTATTTGCTGGTGATGTACTTTTTGTGTATCACCCCAAAGGCTCCAACCTTGCTTACATAGCTAGCCCATGCCTGAACTGTTCCACATAATCAGTGGAATACTGGGACTTCCTCTAAAGACAGATGGGTTTTGCTGGGCTCTGTAATATGCTATCATGCACATATGAGCCATGCACAATTGCAAAGAAAGTTTGTGAATTCCACCCTACAATTTTACTCAGCTTTTTTTTACATCCCCTAAGAATTCAGAATAATCACATAATTTGTAGTTATGAGAGACAAATCATTTGACAGTACAGGTTTTTTTCTTCAGAAAGGTTAACTCATATTTAGATAAATTTACAGTTTCTGCACAAGTTTTATTTTCACAATCTGCTTCATCTTTATTATTTTTTCTATACAAGTATGCACTGCTTGACATCCTTCTGCACAACGTCTGACTGCGTATATGTCTGAGGTCAACTGCATATGTGTCCCAAGTCAAGTGCAATCCCAGATAAAATACATCATGGGCCCCAAGCATACTAAAACTAGTTCTAGTGATGCCAACAAGAGGTAAAGAAGGATTATTGACTTGGAAATTTAACTAAAGGTGATTAAACAACATAAAGGTAGAAAAGGAGTGAATCTTATTGCTCATTAGTTAGGCATGTCTGACTGACTCAACAATCACAACCATCCTAAAAAACAAAGAAAAAATGACCCAAGCTGTGAAAGGATCTGCTCCATTGAAAGTAACAAGATTAGCTAAAATGTGAGAATGGCCTATATCTGACATGGAGAAATTGTTAATGATGTGGACTGAGGACCAGACTCAGAAGCATATCCCCGCAGCATCATGAAGATCATGGCCAAGACATGGAACTTGTTCCAGATGCTTAAAGAAAAAGCAGGACCAGATTATGATGTTGAATTTAGTGCTACCTCTGGGTGGTTTAAGTGCTTCAAACAGCAGTTTCCACTACATAATGTGAAAGAGAGTGGTGAGGCTGCAAGTGCTGAAGTGAAGACTGCAGAAGAATTTGTGGAAGTCCATAAAAGCTTATTGATCTTCAATATGGATGAAACCTCCCTATTCTGGAAACATTCATCCATAAGGAGGCCAAGACAATGCCAGGTTTTAGGGCTTTTAAGGACAGGGTAACAGTTTTGTTGGGAGGCAATGTTGAAACCATTTGTGATCTGGCATGGTGAAAACTCCAGGGTTTTCAAGAACATCAAAAAGCTCACTTTACCTGTGTACTGTAGGAGCAATAAGAAGTCATTGATGACCTGACAACTCTTCCAGGATGCCTTTGAATTGCTATGCCACTGATATGAGAAAGTATTATTGAGAAGGAGGTATACCTTTCAAATGTTTAATGATTGTCGACAATGCTTCAGGACATCTTCCTTTTATTGGTGACCTCCATCCCAATATCAAAGTGGTGGTCCTCCCTCCAAACACAACCTCTTTTATCAAACCAATGGATCAAGGGGTTATTGCAGCTTTTAAGGCCTAGTACTTGAGGAGAACGTTTGCTCAGGTTATTGATGCAGTTAACAAAGGTACCAGCAAGACACTGGTGCAGTTCTGGAAGGAATGCAACATCTACCACTGCATCAAAAACCTTGCTTGGGCTTGGGAAGATGTCACCAAACAATGCATGAATGGCATCTGGAATAAGATTTTGAAGAGGTTCGTCCATGACTTTGAAGGATTTGCTAGGGATGAGGAGGTTGCAAAGATAAACAAAGCTGTTGTTGAGATGGCAAACAACCTTAACCTGGAGGTGGATGATGAAGACATAGAAGAACTGTTAGATGTGGTTCCTGAAGAATTAACAAACGAGGAGCTGCTGGAGCTGGAACAGGAGTGTATAGATGAAGAAGAGGCAAGGGAAAAGGAATCAGCAGAGGAAGAACAACGTCAACAGGTGCAAAAAAAGATTCACTGTAAAAGGACTAGCTAAACTTTTAGCAGACATAGACAATTTGCTTAAGAGTGCAAATGACACGGACCAGGACAATGAACGCATTTCACTGATAGAGAGAAATGCCCATGCTGTATTTGCTGCATGTAAAGAAATCTATGGAAAAAAAAAGAAGAAATGTAAACAAGACACATTGGACAAATTCCTGAAGAAGCAATACGTACCTAAAAGAGCCTCAGCCAGGTACTTTAAGCATCGCAGAAGGTGATGTTGACATTTTTGGGGATGATGAATTGACACAGATATTTGAACATGAGACTATTCCAGTGGGACAAAATGTATAAGTGGAGGACAGTGATGACAATGTGGATGATCCTGATCCTGTGTAATTTGTGTGTGATATAAGAATGTTTAATTGTATAAGAAAGTTTAAAATGTTTTAAAACTGTTTGTATGGTATAAGAAACTTTAAAAGTGTATGGTATAAGTACATTTAAAAAGTTAAAAAAGTTTGTGATATTGCAAAGTTTAAAGTGTGTGATACTGTATAAGAATAAGAAATTTTAAAAAATTAAAAACTTAAAAACTACAAATAAAAAAGTGTACAAATTAAGGTTAATTTAATTTACTGTAGTGTACAGTAAGTTTATCATGTACAAATACTCACCCAACAATACGTTATCCTTGCAAGCTGCATTTGTGGTAAGTACTGTATACCAGTATTGTGTAGTACTATATGTATACAGTGTATATTATGCACATTACTTGACCCTTTTATTCCGTAGCCTTATACAGAAAATAGTACAGTAGTGTATTAATTGAAATGCAGTAAAGAATATTGTCTCTAGTCAGTAGAAGTAGTAAAGTACATTATATGATGTTCCCATAAAGTCCTGGTTGCCTAAAGTGCTATTGCACAGAAACTATCCCAGGGTTAAGCCAAGTCCACCTGTATCTTCTGGCTGTCTTGTACTGCTGTGGTCAACATTTTCTACTTCCTGAATTGTTTCACTGTCTAAAGCTTCAAGCTCTTAGCACAAGAAATATTGACAAATGCAAAAACAATGGGGGGATAAATGCTGGAAATAGGGACAGATTTTAAATGTTGCTGTTAAAAACCTAGAAGTCTGATGATAAGATTTCATAGGAGGATGTACTTGGCATAAACAACACCTAGTGTGAGGTAAACAGAAATGATAAAAACACAAAGTATGTTGAAGTCACACACCAGTCACACAAATAAAAGTAATATTTAATGAATACTTGTGATGATTCATTAAATATTCCTAGTGGGGTATTCAGAATAATTTAATACACAGCATTAGGTGTAACATCACAGTGAGCAGTGATACATAGGAAGGGGATAGTTCAGAGCTACACATAACATGACAATGCTGCCAAGGAAATAGCATGGCATGCCTGGTGTACAAATGACTGCATAGTACCATGCAGATGAGCGATAATATGCTAATTAGAGCCTTTATATATATGCAAATGAAACCAAAAATGGAGTGATTCAGAAATGTATACATTTATCAGACACGGCTGTGGCAATCAGCTATTCTGATCTCCAGAATTTGTAAGTTTGTAAGATATTCAACCTCATTATGATGCAGGAGTAACACTGAAGGCCAGTGTCTTCAATGTTCCACATCATTTCCCTCCCCATTGTAGATAGGTCTGCTAAGAGCTAAAGGACTACCACCACCATAATGTGCACATTGTCAACCACTTTTGTAGACAGGTCTGCTAAGAGCTAAAGGGCTACCACCGCCATAATGTGCACATTGTCAACCAGTTTTTTAATTTCACCAAATCTTTTGGGTTTCTAATACTATGACGGGGATGCACCCCATTCCTAAGTTAAAGTACAATTAAAGTTCATGAAATTAGTTTTGTTTCAATCTTTGATGTCATCCAAAAGTGCTCTTCACAGCACCTGCAGTGTGCCCAGTAATGACTCCTTCTGCAATTCGTATGGGGTTACATGAATTGGTAACATACCTAAATAGAATTGTAGATTCTTTTTTATAAGACCCGTTGCTCCTACCACTGTTGGAACTATCTGGATATCTTTCTTCCACATTGTTCTCATTTCTGCCTGCAGATCCTGATATTTTTATGACTTTGTGTCTCTCTATGCACAAGACACTGTAGTCACTGGGTGTAGTGATTTCAATGATCAATGCAACTTTTGTCTTCTTTTCTTGGACCACTATATCTGGTTTTCTAGCATCTAACTTATGAACTGTTGGTAATGGGTGATCTCATGTGATATAAACTTCATCATTTTCTATGATGCTTTGTGGCTCATGTTTCCAGTGTTTTTCAGCCACTTCAGTACCATAATGTTTGCACAATCCCCAGTGCAACAGTCTCATCACATTATTATGCCTTTCAGTATACAATCCTTCTGCCATTAGTATGTCACAACCATCAACAAGGTGTGTGACTATTTCCAATTCCATTTTACAAAACCTACATTTGTCTGTTTCTCTCACATGTTCAATGGACTTTGTAAACTACTGTGTATGTAGCCCACTGTCTTGGGCTGCCAGTATTAACCTTTCATCTCTTGGTTTGAATTTGCCACTCCTTCACCATTCCTCCGTTTGATCCTGATCAACATGAGGTTCTTCCAGAAGTTTTCTATACTTGCAAATATATTTATGCTTTTTCCACATTACTTGCCTTCTCATCTGGCCCTTCTCCTTATATTCTTTTTTTTGCTTTTTGGCACAATCAGTTGCTGCCTGATTTTTATCTACTTCTGGTCTGATTTCCATTCCTGCTTGATGCCGATATGCTTCTGTTAAATTAAGCAGAGAAGTCATCTTAGATTTATTCTCCTCATGTTTCAAAACTTTCACTACATTTGGATCTTGTGAGGTCAGCAGATATGTGTGGAGTCCCACAATTGCAGATCTATATAGGTAATCAATTTCAAGGAGGCCCATTCCCTCCTTCGGAATGGGAAATATATAATCTTGGTATAAACTGATTATCATTTGGTGAGCATGAAGCATCCTTCTTGTTTTCCTATGTAATCTATTCAACATGTTTTGGGGCCAGTCAATCACTCCTAAACTGTAAGTTAGGACAGGAAGATCAAATAGGTTTATAGCTTGGATTTTGTTCCTAGATGTCAACGCTGTTTTCAGAATTAATTTAAGTCTTCTAAAGTATCACTTACTAAGTTTTATTCACATTTTGTTCATATTTATTGTTGATCCTTCATCATTTCCCAAATATTTATACACTCCCTCTTGCTCAAGTTATTTTATATCACATTCTTGTCCCAAACTGATGTTTTCCTGGTGCTGCAGTTTTCCTGCTGTAAAGGTTGCTTTTGCACACTTATCAACACCAAATGACATTCTTCTATCATCTGAAAAAGTTTTGACAACCTGCAGCTGTGCTTTAAGTTCCTCATCTGATGAGCTATACAGTTTTAAATCATCGACAAAGAGAAGATGAGAAGTCTTTGCACTGTTGTTTTCTAGGAGCCAAATTGTAGCCATGGCCTAAGCTGTTAAGGAGACAGCTTAATGGGTTAATGGTAAGGCAGAATAGTAACGGGAATTTTTATTCCTGGGATAATAATCTGTCCGTTATCATGGCTTAATTGCAAAGTGGTCTGCCACTGTTTCATGGTCACTGTAATGTCGATCAGTGTAGGGTGTATCTTATACATTTTAAGCACTCTTTTATCCATGAATATGGGATACTATCAAATGCCTTTTTATAGTTAATCCATGCCATACTTAAATTCTTCTCATTTTGTACAGTTCTCCAGTATGACTTTATTTAACAACAAATGATCATTTGTTCCATATGACTTTCTTTTATTACCCTTTTGTTCTACTGCCATAATTGAGTTTTCTTCTAAATGACAATAAACTCTGTTGGCATCAATTCCCGTGTATAGTTTATACGTCGTTGGAAGGCAAGTTATTGGTCTATAATTTTAGGGTAGCTTGCAGGTTCACTCTTAAGTAGGAACATTGTTTTCCCTGTTGCTAGCCAGGTTGGTGTCTGTTCAGGGTGCTCATATAAATAGTTCTTACTCATGGCTAAATCTTCATGCAAAGATGTTAATACTTTTAACTAAACGTTAGGTACTGCATCTGGGCCTGGGGTTTTCCAATTACAGACTTTTTTTAACTTTGTTTTAATCTCTCTGGCTGTTACTTCATCCCATTTCATATCCTGCACCTTTAAACTTCTTATTCTTTCTTTTACTTTTTTATCCATTTAACATCTTTGTTATGTTCCAGAGGATCTTCATAGATACTTCTCCAAAATTTATCTATTTCCTCATTTTTTGGCAGTCTTTCAATTCCTTTTACCTTGTTTCCCAATTCTCTATGAAACTTTTTTGGGTCATCAATAAATTGCTTATTTTCTAGTTTTCCTTTATATTTATCTGTGTATCTTCTAAGTTTTTCCTCCTGTGCTGAAAAATTTCATTTTTTTATTTGCGATAGTGTATGGTACTGCGGTGGTGGTGTTGGGGTAGCGTTGTCACTTCACAGTAAGATGTTGTCCTGTTCGATTCTCAGCTAGAGCTTCTTCTGTGTGGAGACATGCGTGAATAGGTGTACCTTCGTAGAAGGCTGTGAGTCAGGGCCAGCAACTCGGCACGTAAAAATCTACTGCCAATCATTAGTGGACCGGAGTTCTGCTGTGGCGACCCTTAACCGGGAAAAGTCGAAAGGCACAATATTTGCGATAGTGTATGATAGATTCTAGTCTGTTCTAATACTGACCATTGCTTTTATCACATCTATAGTCTTCTAACAGTGACACTTCTTGTCTTAATTGTTTTATAGTTTTCTCTATTCGATACTTCCATGATGGTGAGAAATAAAACCAAAAACCGGACCAAAGAGTATAACTTGGTGGCAATACCCAAACAAAAGTGAAGTAAAATAAAAAAGTAACAGCACCAAGTAACATGGCAGCGTTATAAAAATCACAGCTTTAATACAAAAAACTCAGTAGGTGCTTTCACAATATTTCAGATCACTTCATCAGACTGAATTAATTGCCATGACATCACATCCATTTATATCAGCAAACAGTCAATCAACAGTCCTTTGAAACATTTAAAATAGCAGATAATGACAAATGAAAAAGAATAGAAATAAATGAAATAAAAAACACATATATATCAAATAGCATTATAATATAATAATGTATATTCCATATATACAGACACCCATATAAACATAAATATAAAAAACACTATATATAATATATATATATATATATATATATATATATATATATGTGTGTATGTGTGTGTGTGTGTGTGTGTGTGTGTGTGTGTGTGTGTGTGTGCGCGTAAAAGCATTCATTGATGAATTTAAATAAAAAACTCAGTGTTTTAAGGGGCATCCCTTCAGAAAGGGTTTTAATGAAATAGCATCATTAAGCCCCGGTGGTTTATCTGCATGAAAATACAGTATCCATTTCTGTTCAGCAGTTTCAGTTATATTCTTAATGTTACCCCATCTAACACCAATATTAATTATTTCTAAAACCATAAATTTGAAGCTGAGTGCAGTCCAAAAACGAACTACATGTTGTGCTAACTCGTTGTTTTCCTTACCATTCCTTATGTCTCTGTAGTGCTCCTAAATTCTATCCGTTAGAGATCGATTGGTCTTATCAATATAAAACATACCACAGACAGTGCAAAAACAGAAGTATACCAAATTATTAGTCTTACAATCAGCATAGGCGTTCAGTTATATCTTGAACCTCATAGATGGATGACTATAAAAAGCACCAGTATGGATATATTTACATGCTAAACAGTTCCTATGTGTATATGTGCCCAACCTATTTGAAGGCAGCCTTTCAATATGTCTGTGTGTATTATTAGAACATAGATGTCTTTTCAATGACCAGTGGTTCTTGAAGGTGAAATGTGGAACAGTATCTATGACACCTTTTAGCTCATCAGTTGTATTAAGAATATTCCAATTCCTTCTTATGATATCATAGAGGGGGTCACTATTGCTAGTAAAAGAAATAGGAAACCTAGAAAAAGTCTTCATCTGAGGGGTATTAGATGGAACTTGTTCTATTTAAGCTGCTCTTTCACTGAAAAAAGGTTTACATTTATTCTGTCCCTCATTCCATGCTATAGCAATACAAGAGTCAATCTTGTTTTCTTTATAGCCCCTATACAAAAAGTCAGATTTCAATTCATTAATGGTTATTTGTAATTGTTGGTCATGCTTATATAGCTGCATGAACTGCCCCTTCATTACATTCCGAGGAATATGTCTAGGGTGCATACTTTCCCTATGTAGCAGATTGTTCCTCTGAACAGATTTTCTGTATAAACTATTTTTCACATTCTGACATTCAACCTTATCAACAGTAACATCTAAAAAGTCAATTTGGTCCAAAGAGTACTTAGCAGTAAATCTAAGAAAAGCAGTAGTGTTACCCAGATAAGTAATAAAACTATGTAGCCTATCTAAAGTGCCCCCCCCCCCATAGAAGGAACATGTCATCCACAAATTGTGTTACTTGGTGCTGTTACTTTTTTATTTTACTTCAATTTTGCTTGGTTAATGGCACCAAGTTATACTCTTTGGTCCAGTTTTTGGTTTTCCTTCTCATTTCTGTGGTTTATCCATGAACTGAACATGGCAGAGGGAAACCAAGTTGAACTTCCTTACAATCCTGAAGCAGGGAGACTACCTACGTTTGGACTGAATAGTCGACATTTAGAAAGGATTATGTCTCTGGATGCTAACCCATTATTTAATGTGATATAAAGTAATGAAGCAGAGGAGGTAAGTGACAATGGGGATACGTATACTATGTTCTTACATATGTATATAGATCTGGAGAATAAACTGTATAAGTTTAAGCAGCTGCAATGGCAGTGTTTTATTTAGAAGCCTGCCTGAAGTTCAAAGTAGTGACGAGGGGGCTACGTATATTGAATATGGCAAGCTATGGACAAACATTTCCAGATCTACTGCTGAAATGGCAAAGTTTAAACTTGCGTTTCAGTAGTGAATATTTGCAGCTTCTCATTGACTTTTTCACTTTGAGAGAGAAACAACTTCAAAATGAATTTACTGTGTTGCAGAACAATATCTATGACACTTTTTCTGATGCTGTCATTAGCGATAAACTAGGCTCACTGCATGACAGCATTATCGCTTATGAAAAGAGACTACAATCAGCTAAAATTAAAAAACTACAAAGGACTTAGCCGATTTCCAATGTGGGGAAATGTTCTCCTGGCCGAAAGTAAAAAGAACAATTTCTAATGCTACTACTGCTACTCAGAGACCAGAACAGCCTGTAGCTGTATCCACCAATCAGATACCATCACAAGTGCGATTGACTGATTCTCAACCAATGGAGTGACCCTTTAAGTTGAACCAGGAAGCTCACCCTGAGGTACAGCCTTCAGAATGTGATATGACACCGAAAGAGACTAGGAGTGATGGCGCTCACTCCACCATAAATGCTAATGCTCGTTTTCACAATCCTGAACCCCAGAATGCATCAGTGGCTTCTCTTTTAGCTACAGTGGATCAGGAACACAGCAACAAGAACAATATGGTTGTTCCGTTTACCCTGTCAACACCGCTACCTATAAAGACCAGATCCAGGAGTCGGGTACAAAGAGGCAGAGTGCAACGGCTGCCCAGTGTGGAAACCACTCAGAATTCAATGAGTACTCACTGCAGGTGAATATGGATCTTGTTATTAACATTTCTAGCACAGAGTTAATATGAGCACAAATATCTTTATTAAACAAGGGCCTCTCTTTTATTCCTGCCCAGAAAGTGAACCTTGTTGATGTTTTGAAGGATTTGAAACTTTATGGCAGGACTTTAACATTAGAAATGATGTTTAGAAATCATATTGATAATGCTCAGATTTTTAGAAAACCAAGTACCTATATACCCCTACCAAATGCTATGGCAGATGCCTTTATAAATATATGTGAACAGCAGATTAGACAGACTTATGGGCAGCCACAGTGGTGCAGTGGTTAGCATTGTCACCTCACAGCAAGAGGTTCTCCAGTTCAATCCACAGCTGGGGTGCCTTCTGTGCGGAGTCTGCATGTCCTCCCTGTGGTCGCGTGGGTTTCCTCCTGGTGCTCCAGTTTCCTCCCACATCCCAAAGACATGCTGCAGGTGGATTGGACACTCTAAATTGACTCTAGGTGTGAGTGTGTGTGTGTGTGTGTGTGTGTGTGTGTGTGTGTGTGTGTGTGTGTGTATGTGTGTGTGTGTGCCTTCTGTGGAAAGTTGGGCGCCGGGCTGGCAACTCGACACTGTAAAACTCCACTGCCAATCATGAGCGGACAGGTGATCCACTGTGGTGACCCCTAACTGGGAAAAGCCGAAAGAAGAAGAAGAATAAGAAGAAGATTAGACAGACTTATGACTGATGTTAAAGCCACATTTTTTAATATGACCACTGATGAATATATGCGTTAGTTAAACTTAAGAATATGCAGTCCATTGTCATTAAACAGGGTGATATGGGGTTTGGGAGTAGTAGTTTTAGATAAAGAGCTTTATATTATGCAAATGAAGAAACTTCTTGATGATGATAATACGTATCTAAATGTATCTAAAGTTGCTGTGAATACAATTATTGAATAGGTTTCTTTTTATGTCTTTGACATGCTAATGAGGAATATGATTTCTGAACGCCTGTTTAAATATTTTGATGTAGAATATCCACTGGTTTCCATGATATATGGCTTACCAAAAATATATAAGAATTTAAATTGCCCACCAATGTGCCCGATTGTATCTGGTGGGGGGGCGGGTGACAGAATCCCTCTCCATATTTGTGGAAAAGAATTTACATCTACTGTTGGAAAGTCATGGAACAATACTTAGAGATACTAAATCCTTTTTGGAGAAACTATATATGGTTACCAGAAATTTAACACATGACTACTGGTTGGTGACACTAGATAGAGAATCCCTTTTCACTGTGACTCCAAATGACTGGGGCATTGAGAACATCAGGATGATTCTTAATGAATATTCTTCCTTTACTAATGATAGAGTTAGTCTGATTTGTACATTACTTGAAATAATTCTTGAAAGTAATGTATTTGTATTTGAGGGAGAATGCTTCGTGCAGAACGTTGGCATGGCTTTGGGCACAGCTTGTGCCAATAGCTACAACAACCTGGCACTTGCTAAATGGGAAAAAGATTGCATACTATCTACCAATGAATTTTCTGAACATGTTTCATGGTATGTACGATTTGTGGATGACATGTTCCCTCTATGGGGGGGGGGGGCACTTTAGATAGACTACATAGTTTTATTACGTATCTGGGTAACACTACTGCTTTTCTTAGGTTTACCTCTAAGTACTCTTTGAACCGAATGGACTTTTTAGATGTTACTGTTGATAAGGTTGAATGTCAGAATATGAAAACTAGATTATATGGAAAATCTGTTCATAGGAATAATTTGCTACATAGGGAAAGTATGCACACTAGACATATTCCTCGGAATGTAATGAAGGGGCAGTTTTTTAGGATCATGCAGCTATATAATCATGACCAACAATTACAAATAGCCATTAATGAATTGAAATATAACTTTTTGTGTAGGGGCTATAAAAAAAAAGAGATTGACTCATATCGCTATAGCATGGAATGAGAGACAGAATAAATGTAAACCTTTTTTCAGTGAAAGAGCAGCTGAAATAGAATAAGTTCCATCTAATACCCCTCAGATGAAGACTTTTTCTAGGTTTCCTATTTCTTTTTCTAGCAATATTGACCCCCTCTGTGATATCATAAGAAGGAATTGGAATATTCTTAATACAATTGATGAGCTAAAAGGTGTCATAAATACTGTCCCACATTTCACCTTCAAGAGCAACAGGCCATTGAAAAGACATCTATGTTATAATAATACACACAGACATATTGAAAGGCTGCCCACAAATAGGTTGGGCACATATACACATAGGAACTGTTTAGCATGTAAATATATCCATATTGGTGCATTTTATAGTCATCCATCTATGAAGTTCAAGATAGAACTGAACTTCTATGCTGATTGTAAGACTAATAATTTAATATACTTCTGTTTTTGCACTGTCTGTAGTATGTTTTATATTGGTAAGACCAATCGATCTCTAAAGGATAGAATTTTGGAGCACTAAAGAGACATAAGGAATGGTAAGGAAAATAACGCGTTAGCACAACACGTAGTATGTTTTGGGACTACACACAGCTTCAAATTGATGGTTTTAGAAATAATTAATATTGGTGTTAGATGGGATGACATTAAAAATATAACTGAAACTGCTGAACAGAAATGGATACTGTATTTTGATGCAGATAAACCACCGGGGCTTAATGGTGCTACTTCATTAAAACCCTTTCTTAAGGGACGACCCTTAAAACACTGAGTTTTTTATTTAAATTTATCAATGAATGCTTTTACACACACACACACACACACACACACACACACATATATATATATATATATATATATATATATATATGTATTTATAGTTCCCCTTTACAATCCCGAAATACTGAAAGCTCGAATGTCAGTATCTCGGGACCGTAAAGGCGAAAATGTAAAATCTCGAAAGTGCATAAGCGCGAATTTGAATAGCTCGAATCTGCGCTTATGCAGTGTAGCAATGGGACGGGAAGTGTTTGGCCAGGATGCTTTACAGAAGTGAAGGTAAGTGAGTGTATGTGAGTTTTATTATAAGTTGTGCATGTGTGTTAGGGTAGGGAGGTTGTGTTTGTTTATGTGTGTGTGTGTGTGTGTGTGTGTGTGTGTGTGTGTGTGTGTGTGTGTGTGTGTGTGTGTGTGTGTGAGGGAGTGTGGAATGTCTGCGTGTGAGTGATGCATTTCTTAAGTGTTAGTGCGATCTTGGAGCTGGTATATATAAGTGGGGTGGTGTGCGAGGTGCAGGGGGGCTTGCCTCGCTGTGTAGATGTAGTGTAGGATTGTGTAGTTTGTGTGTTGTAGGTTGAATGGTGAGCGTGTTGTGTGGTGTGTGGTTTGCAAATGTTCGAGATTTCAGTTTTTCGTGTTTGTGTGCTTCGGGATTGTGGGCTGTTCCACTTTATAGTTTCGAGATACTGAAATTCGAGCTTTCAGTATCTCGAAATTATAAAGGAGAACTATATATATATATATATATATATATATATATATATATATATATATATATATATATATATATATATATATATATATATATATATATATATATAATGTTTTTATATTTATGTTTATATGGGTGTTTGTAGATATGGAATATATATTATTATATTATAATGCTATTTGATATATATATATATATATATATATATATATATATATATATATATATGTTTTTATTTCATTTATTTCTGTTCTTTTTCATTTGTCATTATCTGCTATTTTAAATGTTTCAAAGGACTGTTGATTGGCTGTTTGCTGATATAAATGGGTGCGATGTCATGGTACTTAATTCGGTCTGATGAAGCGATTTGAAATATCATGAAAGCGCTTACTGAGTTTTTTGTATTAAAACTGTGATTTTTATACCTCTGCCTTGTTACTTGGTGCTGCTACTTTTTTATTTGTCTTCCATGATGGTATTCAATTTTTCCCCTTTCTTTCCTCACTACCCTGTGTTCTTGTGGTAAAACATTATCAGTTATTAATTTAGCAGCAAAGAAATATATCCTGTTTACTTCTGTTATATCACATGGATCTCTATGGACAGTCCTAATTACTGCATTCATTTGTTTTTTCAGACTTCTGACTTTTTGTGTTTCATTGACCTTCTGCAGTCTATTTCTCTCCTTGATCATAATATAATATATCTATCCATGTCTATTAAATCAAGCAACTCTTCTCTTAGCTCATTTTCTTCCAAACTGAGGGCACATCCCTTATTTTCCATTTCCTGTGGGCATTCTATAGAAAGCTTTATAGCATCTTCCTGTAGCACCCTTTCTTCAATTTCATCCTCTGCCATCCGTTGCTCTATCATATGGGAACTCACTGGCCTATCACTCCTCAACATTGACTGCATCAGAGTTTCCACAGTTTCATGTTCCTTTCCTTGCTGTCTAGCTTCAAGTGAACGTTTATACTGGTTTCCTGTGGAAGGCACCAAAATATCTTGATATGGCACCTGATCAATTGCTTCCTGTTCCACTGGTTTCCCCTTAATTTGTGTATCCATTGCTCTATCCTGTTGTGTTGCTTTCTGCATTCGATTTTCTACACTGAATCCTTCTCTTTGCAGGTACTACATAACCTCAGTTTCAATTTCTTTAACATCTCCATTACTAATCTCCTTTTCTACTTTTCCTGTTTGTCTTCTTATTTTTTGTATTGTAAAGTTTTCCATGTCTGTATTCCTTTGCCTGTATTTCTCTTCAAATATCTTTGGTGCTGCTCTTTTTGTATTGGTTAGTTTTGCTTTTTCCTTTGCATAAATATTACACCATATTAAATCTCTTTTGCTTTCTGATGCCCATATTTCTTCTTCAGACATCTCCTGGTCTTCCTGTTTCTCTTTACTTGGGGACTCACTCCATCATGCTGTGATGTAACCTGTGTTAGACCTTCTACACCAAATCCTTCACTTCGCAGCACTCCATAACTTCAACTTCTATTTTTTTAACTTCTACTTTACTAATCTTCTTATCAATGCTCCATCTTTGTGAAGTTATTTTTATATTGTGAAAATTTTCCATATCCAGATTCCTTTGCCTGTATTTCTCTTTGAATATCTTTGGAGCTGCCTTCTTTATATTGATTAATTTAGCTTTCGCCTTTGCATAAATATTGCACCATATCAAATCTCTCTTTCTTTCCCATGTCCATATTTCTGTTTCATACTTTTCAAATATCTCTCGGTTTTGTTGTTTATATTTTTGTACTTCCTCAGATGCTTTTCTTACTTTTTCACTAGTGTGTGTAGATAGATGCCATGTAAGAGTTAGTTGACATGTACCACCCTCACATGGAATCAGGGGATATGGAGATTTGTATAGCATGAGCTATCCTTGCTATTGGGACCATTTTGTATCCAACAGGTGATATATTAGCAAATCTTACACCATTTCCTAAATGTGATGCTGCAGCATGTGAAGGAACAGATTTGATTTCCACAAACAGCAGAGGAGAGAACTATCACTGTTTGGGTGTTCTGTGACATAACCAGTTTCCCTGAGGTCCCGAGACCACTAACTGCCCACACACATTGCCATCAAGGCTTCAGCTGTGGCACAGTGCATGCTCATGGTACTATGATACCGCATGGCATCATCTGGATGGGTTTCCACTTTATCAACTGCTATGTGATGACACACATGCAAATTATATTACTGGTTCACTCAAGGTGACTTTTCACACTGTCCTCTAGTCAGTAGGTGCATGTATTGTCTGTCACATAGTCCTGAATGTGCTGTTCCAATGTTGGTAGACAGCTGGCCACTCATAAAGGTGTCCACTTTTGTGTGCTGCAGGTGATGCTGGATATGCCTTGGAAATATGGATTTTGATTCCTATCCACAGCTCCCAGACCATGGCAAAGATGGGGTATAACACCACACTGTCATGAACACAGGATATTATCAAACATGTTTACACTTATGAAGGCTCACTTCTTCTGCTATAGTGTCCACCAGATACCAGCAATGAGATGCTGGTGGTCTATGTTATTCTATAGAACATGATGCTGTGAAAATAATTACAGAGTGAGGATACAGATGTGCCAGATAGACCTGTGGTGGTGGCAAAAGAAGAGTTTGATGAAGAGTCAACAGATGAACCAGCTGCAGTGGTACACCATACAAAGCAGACAAAGTCACAATATGTAGAGGCACTGGCAAAGAGGTAGCATCTGGTCCACAATCATGGGCTATTATATGGAAAACAAAGAACAAAACCAATTCACACAGCAACACACTGAGTGTATGCAACACATTACACTGATTGACCTCATTGTTCATCAGACATTACCATACTGACACAGGCTTCAGGTGCACAGACATCATCATCTGCACAGGTGGGATGGGGCACAGTGGCAAGGTACAGCAAAACTAATGTAGGAGGAAGGTCTATGGAGGGTGGACATGATAGCTCACACATGGCTACAGGGTTGCAGGGAGTTAGGGAGCACATCTTCTATTGTCAAGATGGATGACCATGAATGTGATCACAATGTACTGAATGAAACTACAGCATCAGGACTTGAGGCGCCCTGTCCAATGGATGGTGAAGCACTTTGGGAACATATACAGGAACTCCTATGTTCCCTAATATGTGGAGGCAGTAGATGACTGGCACCTATGACTCCATGAATGAGTGAGGCTAGATATGACACTCATTTGACCAAAAGACAATAGCGATGGTGTGGAAATGTGGGTCTCAGAGCAGCTGTCCTGGTGTGGTATCCTTGTAGTAGAGCCAGGTGAATGTAGGCCATGCCAATGGGAGTGTCCACACCTAGAGTTAGAGGCAGCTATTGACAAAGGTGACAGTAATGCAGTCTTTAGCACTGTGTGTGCTATCTGCATACACCTGTTTTCTGATTGTGTAATGCACTTATGGCTCCTTGTTTGACTGAGGTAGGTATTTGTCAGTATTCTAATAGACAGCAGTTGCCAGCACTGCCCTCAATAGGCATGTATTCTCTAAATCCCTATATGCTATTCCCTTTTGCATTCATTGCAGGATGGCATACATTTCCTGCAGTAGTTGCAGGTCCTTACACAGGCCATGCAACAAACTAAACATCTCCAACATGATGTGTCTTGTGGTCATATGAGCTTGGACCACAAACATACATATCTGATAATGGATACTGAGGGTGACACCCAGGTCAGGGAATATCCTAGAATTATAGTGGTGATGCATGCCTAGGTACAACTTTTCTATGGTTGATGCTCACTACTCATAAATAGTGTAGCTCACAGATGCTGTCTGTGGTGGTCAGAGCAGGATCATGGTCAAATGGGGCCCTTCACAGGGAAATGGATCCCCCCCCCACAGACAGACCAATATCCCATTACTTGGTTGTCTATCCCCAGTTCCAAGAAAAAATGTTCAAACATGTCAGTGTACATACTATTTTGTTGTTTTATCTTTTATAATAATCACAGATTTGTATTTAATTTAAAATTTTTGTTTCATATTTTGCAGCAAAAGCACTGACAGACATTTGCAAAACAAAACAGTCTCACACTGAAAACAGACAGCATGAACAACAATGACCTTTCCTTCCCTTGGAACTTGTATTTCTTGAGAATATATCTGGCAACCCATTAGACTACAAGAGACATGATGGGATTCATACTCAAATAGCACAAGATGCATGTATTCAAAAGACAAATGTGTAATTTATTTGCTGAGAGCTTGGGACAGCCCTCAGAATGTAAGTGTCCCTTTTCAGGGGCAGCCCGGGAATACTGTCTGCTGAACTGACTTAAGTCATACAGTAGACAAATGAAAGCTGGAGGAATCAAACAAAGCACTACTCTGTCAATATTCAACAGAAGGAAACCAATGATCATAGCCAAAGAATGTGACTTTGGCCTGTATGATGATGCTCCTGTTTACTATGATAAATTTCTTTCCTGTACAATATAACTGGTTGGTAGTCCAGGGGACCACTGAGGAGCCCAGCACAAATTTCCAGTGGCCCCTGAGTAAGTCTCTTAACCAGACAATCCTTAAGGATATGGCATAAACATGAGGCAAAAGCAGAGATGTTCTACAAAACTAGAAACAGATAGACCTGCATCTGGTGTGGAGGATTAAATCTACTGCTACCTGTACTTGAGGTATATGGTTTGATTCTGCCAAACCCCTTAATCAGCCAGGGGCACTTCACACACACAAACTTTGTAATTTAGTCAGCTGGGCTAAACATATACACACCCATAGTCGTTCACTTTAGATTTCAGTTAGTCACTTAGGAAACAGTCCTATTCTGCCACACATACTCATACACTAAACGCATTCCTATTCAGTTTAGGTCCCATTCTGCCAGTCACATTCACACACACCTTCTCTGCTGCTACAGTGCAATTTAGGAATATTCTTTTTCTAATGCTATAATACAGGAAATGTTCCCTTTCTGCAGCTACAATACAATATGAAGAAATGCTCCCATTCTGCCAGTTGCTGCTGCCATCCAGTTTCAAAGACAACATTCTGCACTTCTGATCTGAGTTCCAGAAAGTCGTGTCCATTGGTTCACAATCTGAACCAATGAGTGAAATGGTGTTGCAAGGAGAGCAGTATGTTTTGTTTTCCCCCATTAAGCACTGGGTCATAGGCAGCTGTATAGGTCATCTTGTGCTGCATCCAGCCCTGGTGGTGGTGCCTCCTTTGTAGCCTATGTTGTGCTAACATGGATTTGGTGCCCAGTACTAAACACAGGGGATATCCATTGTTTACCTGTCCATCCTTCTGCACAACATCTGTGTAGGGGGTGCACATGCTCTTTGGTGTTAGCATCTCTGAAACTGTGACTGTGCCATTGGTGTGTAACTTGTGTAAGTTGCCATCAACAGCAGCAACAGGTGACTGGCCAATATCTGGTAAGTGCTGGGCCCTCCACCAATGAAACCTGTCTAATCATAAAGATAACATACCTGTAACAATGCTGGAATGTATGTGTCATTCACCGACACATAACATACATACTCGCTAAATGCCAGTAATGTGGTTAGCCTATAGATACTTACATACCTTGTGATATAGGTTGCTGTGGTTGCAGTCTCAATGCACCTGACAGATGGATCTGCATATGTGTTCTGCTGAATACAGCATTCACATTAGTGGTTTACTGTGCAATGCAAATGGAATATGGTATTACTAGCCTGAAGCATCCCCTGTGGATCTTTATGCAGTTACCAGCCCAGTTACTACATCCAGGCCACCATCAACTATGAGGGGGGGTCTCTCATCCACCAGGGACTGGGACATTGGGAACTCCTTCACCTATATGTTGATTATCCTCCAACTATAGTGAACCTGACCCTGACAATATTTTGTACCTTGGTTTTGGCATCTAATACTATGTCATTGACCCTGCAATGTACCTCTACTATAATTCAGGAAGACTAGAAAAAAAACATTAACTTAGCCAAGGAATAAGCCTTTCTATTGCACAAAAAAAGATACAAGATTAAAAAGCAATGCTGCAAAGGCTATCTGTTATAAAAACTCACAAATATGGTTATTGAGACAATTCAAAACATTCTGGAAAACAATCAAAAAGCTTAATACCAGCAAGGTCTTCCCAAAATTATTCCATGTAAACACTCTCAACTCTACTCTAGTACTGGACTTCAAAAAGGCAATTTCTGCCTCACCTTCACTTATGGCATTCCATTTCCAATATGATACTGCAGATACTGATGTTACATAACTCCATTCTTTACTAGAATCTGTTCCTCTTTACATTAGCATCATAAGCAGTAAACTAGTAAGGAAAGCATTACAAAAACTGGACTTCAGCTATTGTTTCCACCTGCACATACTTCATACAAAATTATTGTACCTAGGAAACTCAAGTAGTCTCCAAACCACTTACATGTATATTTAACCTAACATTTACTACTAAAATAATCCCACTGCTTCAGACATGCCACTATTCATTCTACTGACCAAGGTATCCTCATCAAAGAAACTACTTTATTCACACTGAGCCATAGAACTAATCCTTCTTTACTGCTAAAGGCACTTGTTACATGAGTTATTTCAGAAGGTACATTAACTACTCTAATAGATGTTGATATACTCACAAGTGCAGTATCACAAGTATCTTTGCTGGGTGCTTTACTGTTCCTATACTGTATGCTGACTGCATCCCCCCAAAAAAGCACACAATGCTAAATTAAAAAAAATGCAAAATGGTTTTACAGCAGTTTGGAAATGGCTTGTCCATAATAAGTTAATAGCTGATTCATAGAAGGCAACAATGTTATCTGGTAGAGCAAAAAGAAAAAAGTGCTAAAAAGTCCTCTTTTCCATTTATTGACCACAGTGGTTCAAACATACCTTATGTCACCCACTAAAAATATCTTGAATTAGAATTTAACCAAACTCTTACCTTTAAACACAATATAGAAAGTCTGTCAAACAAGGTCTAGAATCCACTAAAAGTCTCTTAAAAATAGCAAATATTAGCTCTAAAGCAAACAACTCCATTGCCATAAATGTGATTATACCAACACTTGATTGTGCATTACCAGTTACAACCCTGCTCGCTAACATGACAGAAATGAAAATACACAGGCAGGTTACTAAAAGTAAAATTCTCCGAATTTTAACCTCAGACCGAACACCATTGCTTAACAATTAAAAGACTAGCATGTTATCAATTAAAGCCAGAACCACCTCCAATTCAATACACTCACCTTTAAATTGGGGAATAAAAATTTCTGTTATCCATTTAAAAATCTTCCTAATGATATAAAGCACTAAATATGACATTCAAAATCATGACACTACTCAGATGTATAGATCAAACAATCCATTAATCTCCACAGAAAATGCCTACCATAAACTTAGTACAGAATTGTGGAACAAGATTAAAAAAAACATCAAACTAACCTCTCAGATTTTAGGGGAAAGCATACAAAAAGCATTTAACAAGCCAAACTAAAAGTGATTGCTTCAGAGATACTGGCTAACCTAAACATATGATGAACACCTCTCTTGGATAATGGTACATCAGTAATTAAATGACTATATTTCTTTTTTTCTGATGGCTGGTTGAATTACTTATATTTAATAGTGTAAATATGTATAGAGATACCCATGGTGGCACAGCAATTACAAGGCAACAGAATAATTTGCTCTTCTCCTGTGTTTTCAGTGGGTTTTTTTTGGTCCTTTTGAATCACTGTAATAATGCACTGCACTGCATTATCCACTACAAGCAGTGCTACCATGGTACTCCGTATACATTGGTGGGCTAGGTGGTCATTATACAGTATATTTGTGCATGGATACTATGTAATTTGTAGCTCTTCGTATCTCTGCTTTTGGATTATTGTACTGCACATCTGCTGCCAGATGCTGTACATCATGTGCTGCCATAATGTGCACTTGTGCACATTGGGCAAACATTCTTCACCTCAGGGTGGACTTGGACTTTTCAACTGCTGGTTTTAGCAGTGCTTTAGCTGAAGCAAGGAAAGAAAAATCTTCTGGAACTGCTGCACACTCCTACCTTGTTGACAACATTTCTACTATGCAAAAGCTTGTACTGCAGATCTACACTAAAACAGTTTTATTTCTGTGACAGGTAAAAATACCTTATATAATTTATCTTTATTCAAGTATTTAGTTATCTAGATTTCTTACTTATATAAATTTTGTTCGTAAAAGTTAATTAACAATAAAACCTTAAATTTGCTTTGCTGCATTTGGGTACTTAAATCATAACACTTTCCCAAAGTGATATTTAGTAAGAAACATTGCTGACTTATGTCATGTAGAAATGTCAGCAATGCTCTTAGAAATGTAAAAGCAATTTTAGACAGAACTTCACTGTATTATTCATTATTTTCATATATTTTTGAAATATTTGCTTGCTATTAGGACTGCATGCTACAATTTATGACTCAATGTGTAGAAATAAATGACATAAAGATTTTTCCTGTCAGTATTGGCTAACTTATTGTGATTAGCATTTTTGATTATATGAGCTTCTTACAAGTGAACTATAGGAATGAAATTGTTTTATACACAGGTATGGTCTGTTAAGAAGAATGATTGCAAATCAAAGCTTACAGATGTTTGAAATGTGAAGGCAATGACCTTTAGAAGTGTTTCTCGGGGAGGACCCAATGAATTATTCAGAAATGTTGGAGCTATTGTTTCCTCATCATATCGCACTTTCTTCAGATTCTTCATTCCTGTAGGGGGCTGTCCCCTTTTTCTCCTCCATCATAGCCAGCGTATCATTAAAAAAAAACAGGCTTAAAATAAAGTTAACTATACTAATTTAGAGAATTTTGCATTTTAATATAATGCTACTGCCTGGAAATTATCATTTACTTTCTACAGTCACAGGAAAATATTACTGTTGGGGTTTTAACTGTCAAGTTTATTTTTTAATGCATTATGCAGCATTCTAATAATAAAATTCAACTGGCCACTTAGAGTGCCAAAGGAGTGAATAAATGTTTGTTTACAGTGTCCACATTTATTCATACTTCCAGTTTCCCTTTGGGATTAAAATTTTCCACTAATGCCTTAAAGTAAATATCCTTCCTATACACAGATTTTGGTTGTGGTCCCAGCACTTCCAATAAAATACACCAGCTCTTATTTATAACACTTGTAATGTCCTGAAAATTTAATTATAAGGAAAGATACAAAGTTCTTTTGTGACCAGGTTTGTCCACATCTAAAACCACCTTATTACATAATTTGCCCCCTCCTAATAAAGGATAAAAAATTCCCTTAACTCTTTTAATTTTTACCTCTTTTAAAATCAGAAAAGTGAATCTTCTAGAATAACCTCTCATTTCCAGCATGGAAATAAATTTTGAGCATTCATCATTGAAAATATCTTCCTGTAAGGTCATTCACAAATGTCTGCTGATGTTGTACAGAACCTCCACTAGACCGGTCAGAAACTTCCAATACCTCAGAACCTTTGGGACCAAATGCACCCTAATTTGTTACTTAAAGTAGCTATTCTCAAGTTGTAGCTTGTGAAATTTAGTAAAATTAGCCTGAATTAACCCCATCTTTTGGTCAAAGGAATCCAGTATCACTTCAGTAGACGATAGACCCAAACCCCAGCCATTACTGAGGTGCAGCCAATCATGTAATAAGCCGCTACTAAGCAAAACTGATGGCTCCATTCTCTGATTACCATTGGTCACCACCATCGATGCTCCAGGAATCTGATTGGATCTGGAACTATTACTCACAGCGACACATCTCTGAGCTGGTGTCAAACTTGTATCACAAGACTGGGATTTAAATAAAGATTGATTAACATAGTCATCCTTTCCATGAATAATTCTTTGTGAGGCAAAGCAATTCATTTGTTGGAAAGTTGCTGTATAAGCAGTGTTAAATTACCAATAGATGCAGATAAAGTCTCATTCACAGAGTGTGCAACAGTATTGGCTCCATCATTTTCTGCTGTTGACATTATCCGAGACACAGAACAAAACCAAAGAACCACAGCAAAAAACTCAACGTAACCCAAATAAACTAAAGTGGGAGCTGGAAAGTAAAAAACACATTCTTTTAATAACAAGTTAAGTGCTTTTGTCCTAATACATGGACTCCATCAGAACCAAAACCAGTCTTCATTTAAAAATCAATATAAATACCTACCACAATTACCGCTTTCCGACAGCACTTAAAAAATATGCAATCATATTGGTTAATTGATCCACAATCCATTTACATAATTTTAATAGAATAGATCAGAATTAAATAGTAAAAAAACTACACTAAACAAGTACATCAAATTCATTTTATTGAATGCGCTGAGTTAAAAACATACATATTATATTATAAAGTAAACAATAAACAGTAAAATGCATCATTTTTCCAACATAAAAGATGGGACACTGTGGGTACTATGGCACATAAACTACACCTTTACTAAAGCAGTGAACATGGCCACACCTGTTTGTTGCCTAAATATCTAGCCTTAAAAATAGGTAAAGTCATTGTCTACTACCATACCCATCAGGGTCTGAAATGTTTTAATATGACTGTGATCAATCCTAGTCTTCAAGCATAAAAGTTCATAAAACCAAGTTAGTCCAACTTCAGGTGGAATGACAGGAAGGATATTTGTAAAACAAAAAAACAGGAACAGACTGCAGGACGGTACCAGAAAACTTTAATATGTTAAGCGCTTTTCGTTTGTTCAAATGACAAACTTCTTCAGACATAGAAAAATCACTTGACGCAATCTTTAAATAGAATAATTATTAATTGGTCAATAATTGAAAAACTCATTTAAAGGTATAAACACATTACCTACAAGCACCTCTCTTACAACTAAACATTATACTAAGCAAATTAAATAAATAATAAACATAATTGTAAATGATATTATACTTTAAAATACTTATTGTAAATATTTAAACAAGTAGTAAAATATAAAAAAACAGTAAAATACATCATCTTAACAGGCTTTTAATTTTAAGGATGCTACTAATTGAGCAACCCTCATTCAAGCCGGGTACGCTATACGTGTTCAGCCTGATCTGCCAACAAAGCTCTAATTCTTCTAATCTAAATAAGTCAGGACCACCCCGAGGGTTAAAAGAAATCTGATCAATGACTATAAACTTAAAAGTATGGTTAGAATATTGTAAGTTATGTTTTGCCAATGCGTTTTCAGGTTTCTGCTTTCTTATAGCATAGATATGCTCGTACATACGGTCACGTAGCCTTCTCTCAGTTTTTCCAATGTAGAAGGCTGGACATGACTGACACTGAGCTAAATACACTACCATTTTTGAGTTGCGGTTTACTCTCAACTTCAAATTGTATTGTTGATTATGAATTGTGGATCTATTAGATTCAATAATATAAGAACAGTAGTTGCAAGCCTGGCATTTATACATACCCACTGTCCTTATATTTGAATTTGCACGGTGTTCATAGTAGGTCTTAAGGTTTTTACTCCTTTTATAAACAACCACTGGCCGGTCACCTACACTTTGATATACGCTGTTATCGTTCTTAAAAATTGCCCAGTTTTTAATCAAGATCTGAAAACAGTCTTTACTGTTAAGATTATAAGATGTTACAAAAGTGGCCCCAAGTGTATTTGTTGTTGGAAAATCAACAGGAACTACCGGTGCTGGTGCACTAGCATTAACTGTTTCACCACATGAATTAAAACCATTGTTCAGTAGTGGGTTGTAAAGGTGTCTCTAACATTTACTTACAACCTCTTCAATGATTTCATCAACCATAAGTTCAGGGTACCCACGGTGGACAAACATTCCTCTCAAATGCTTACATTCATCTTTTTGTACTCGAGAACTGTGAACTCAAGGACAAGTTAATATTCTATACTCGCTATCTGGATGACATCTTTATTTTATTGGATGGTGATAGTACTGTTGGTGAGTCAGTGGTTTAGTATTTTAACAAGACTACTCACTTTTTGAAGTTTACTTATACATTTAATATGGAGTCCATTGCTTACCTTGACATACTTTTGTCTAAAGATTATTCAACACAAAAATTAAAAGCTACCATTTTTAGAAAGAGTACATACTCTAACTCATTCTTACATTTTTTCCAGCTGCCACCCACTACATCAAAAATGGGCTATTGTAAAGGGCCAACTAGTCAGGGCAGCCCGTATTGTTACTTTAGATAAAGACTTCCTCGATGAATGTAAGAATTTGAGAGGAATATTTGTCCACCATGGGTACCTTGAACTTATGGTTGATGAAATCATTGAAGAGGTTGTAAGTAAACGTCAGAGACACCTTTACAACCCACTATTGAACAATGGTTTTAATTCATGTGGTGAAACAGTTAATGCTAGTGCACCAGCACCGGTAGTTCCTGTTGATTTTCCAAAAACAAATACACTTTTGTAACATCTTATAATCTTAACAGTAAAGACTGTTTTCAGATCTTGATTAAAAACTGGGCAATTTTTAAGAATGATAACAGCGTATATCAAAGTGTAGGTGACCGGCCAGTGGTTGTTTATAAAAGGGGTAAAAACCTTAAGGCCTACTATGAACACCGTGCAAATTCAAATATAAGGACAGTGGGTATGTATAAATGCCAGGCTTGCAACTACTGTTCTTATATTATTGAATCTAATAGATTCACAATTCATAATCAACAATACAATTTCAAGTTGAGAGTAAACTGCAACTAAAAAATGGTAGTGTATTTAGCTCAGTGTCAGTCATGTCTGGCCTTCTACGTTGGAAAAACTGAGAGAAGGCTACGTGACCGTATGTACGAGCATATCTATGCTATAAGAAAGCAGAAACCTGAAAACGCATTGGCAAAACATAACTTACAATATTCTAACCATACTTTTAAGTTTATAGTCATTGATCAGATTTATTTTAACCCTCGGGCTGGTCCTGACTTATTTAGATTAGAAGAATTAGAGCTTTGTTGGCAGATCAGGCTGAACGCGTATAGCGTACCCGGCTTGAATGAGGGTTGCTCAATTAGTAGCATCCTTAAAATTAAAAGCCTGTTAAGATGATGTATTTTACTAGTTTTTATATTTTACAACTTGTTTAAATATTTACAATAAGTATTTTAAAGTATAATATCATTTACAATTATTTTTATTATTTATTTAATTTGCTTAGTATAATGTTTAGTTGTAAGAGAGGTGCTTGTAGGTAATGTGTTTATACCTTTAAATGAGTTTTTCAATTATTGACCAATTAATAGTTATTCTATTTAAAGATTGTGTCAAGTGATTTGTCTATGTCTGAAGAAGTTTGTCATTCGAACAAACGAAAAGTGCTTAACATATTAAAGTTTTCTGGTACCGTCCTGCAGTCTGTTCCTGTTTTTTCGTTTTACAGTTATTTCGTTTGTCGCCAGGAAGGATATTTGCTTTAAAGCATTGGTGGAAAAATACATTAAAAATTAATTTACATCAGAAATATTATTGCTTTAGTAAAGATGTGGTTTATATGGCACAGTGCTAGCAATGTCCCAGCTTTTATGTTGGAAAAATGATGCAACCTTTAAAAACTAGGATTTATATAGACATTTATATGATATTAAAAACAAAGATGAAGATAGTACTCTGTACAAGCACCTTGAATTATAGGACAACCATAAGTTAATTTTTTGTCATTAATTACATAACTTTTGATATCAGGGTGGTCCTTTCAATCATGTTCCTGAACTGAAAGAATTAAAATGGCAAATGGTAACTAACGCTGCTGAGGGTTGTGGTTTTATTGACATGGTCATGGGCAGCAATGTTTTAAACCTTAAAACAATATATTTTTTGTAATGCAGTTTTACCATTTTTTTTTACTTTTTAATATAATATATTCATTTTTTAACTCAGCAACCTCGATGAAATGAAATTGATGTAATTGCTTAGTGTAGTTTTTTAGTATTCAATTATGATGCATTCTATTTAAATTGTTTAAAATGGATTGTGTATTAATTAATTAATCAATAGGATTGCATACTTTTTTAAGAGCTGTGGGAAAGTAGTAATTGTGGTAGGTTTTTATACTGATTTTTAAATGAAGGTTGTTTTTGGTTCTGATAAAAGTCCATGCACCAGGTCAAAAGCATTTAACTTGTCATGAAAAGTGTGTTTATTAACTTTCTGGCTCCCATTTCATTTTATTCTCTATAACTATT
The DNA here is from genome assembly GCF_019279795.1 of Protopterus annectens. Lineage (NCBI taxonomy): Eukaryota > Metazoa > Chordata > Ceratodontiformes > Protopteridae > Protopterus > Protopterus annectens. Next base: position 258,963,351 of record NC_056738.1, read on the forward strand.
ATCAGTCAACCATTATATAATTTTGTCTATTTCTGCATTCCCTTAAACCTCACTTCTACTCCTGAACATCATTCTACATGGATTCTTCCCACAATTTTCATTTATTTCTATGTAATTTGCTCCATCCCTTTTGTAAAGATCCCTCTTCCAGTTTATTTCCGCTTTTATAATATTCAATACTTCAAACACAGTTGGTTTAGACTTTGATTCCCATCTTCTAGTAATTGCTTTTTTGATAGCCAACATAATTAAATTCATATCCTGCACCCAGCACAAAATAACTATTTCCTTAGTTATAGCCATTTGCTCTCCAAATATTTCTGACAGAGTACTCTGTAGAGAATTTCTAAAATCTGGCAACTTATTACACTCTCAAAATGTATGTTCCCAGTTACCTACTACCACCCATCACACCTCCAACATTTGTTGGCTACCTCAAGAAAAAAAATCTTTGAAGTCTGCTTGGGGTATTTAAAATACCTGTACAAACACTTCCAACCAAAATCCTAAACCATCTGGAATTCGTTGCATACTTGGCAGACATACATATGCCCCCCATTGTTTCCTTGTATATTATTTTTCCAGTCTCTTTTCCAATCTTTTGTAACCTCCTCTGATTGGTTCTTATAATTATTATGTAATAATACATATTCTCTACTAACTGTCCCTTTTTAACAGCAGCTTCTGTCCTTCATTCAACTAAAAACTCTTTTAGAGTTGGTCTTTCACTTACGACTCACCCATCCCTTTCTCTTTGCATATACTCTGATATCAATATCTGGTAGGGAAAATAATCTCTAGGCTGCAGTCCAAGCAAACTTTGCTGGGTATCTTGAAGTAAATTTGCTCTATTTCTTCTGAACTGTTTTAATTAGTGTAAGTATTTTTTTTCTTCAGTATAGATCCTTATTTGTATAATGATTTCTAAATCAGGTATTCATTAAAATTCCATTTCTCCATGCTCAAACTTTTTCAGTACATTATTGTTTTGTGGTATAGTCATAAGAGCATACTATAATAAAATCAGGTCAGACACCCTGGTAATTACATGGTCAAACACCATGTGAACACATTAGGTTACAAGCAATTACATCTCCCCGATTTATATCATGCGAGCAATTATATGCCTGGCAGATGCTTTGAGATGTGACCCCATCTTCCGATTCATGCAACCCAGAAATGTTACTGTAATACTGAACTGTGCTCCCTGTATCAGCCATTATTGTCAGGCAATGCCAAGGTACCTGCAAATATTTTAGCCAGTATTACCTCTTGGCATTTCTCTCTGGAATCTTCTTTGTGAATGGTGCTCCTTTGATACTTATATTTGTTACAAGTATACTAAGCAGAATCTCCAAATAGTCTTACAAGGCACTTATCAGCAACTTCAACCATTGTTAATAACCATTTAGTAATACTCACAATAGGTACTTCTCTAATTAATTTGATTCAATATTATTTTACACTGGACATTTGTTCAAAAATTCTTAATCATTACTATGTATCAAACGCTTTCAATGTGGAATTTGTAAGACTCAGAATGAGGAACCTTCCTCATAATGTGGTACAGTTGAAAGGTATGCTTATGCTGCTTAACTGTGCATTAGGACCAGCATAGGGCAGGAAAAGGGTTGCAGATCAAATCTGAGTAGCCACTTTACTCATAGCAGTCATTTTCTCAGCTGTAGTAATGTTACCCCACTACAGCTTGTCAAGTGTCCAACATGCAGGGAACAGTAAGGTGATATGCTCTAGGCTTTGCTCATTCACAAGTACAATGAAACACCTCACAGTGAAAACAGAGGGATGAAAGGCAATCATTGATGGTCAGCACAACAAAGTGCAAGTTCTGTTCATTATATAAACAGGGAAGAAGGCGAGAGCTAGGACTTCAGAAATGGGGAATGTATAAAAGAGTAATCTGTGAAGGGGTGCGGTAGATGGGGGTGCTAACATGGATCATGTGTGTGGAGGAATGAAGTAGTAGGGAAGGTAGGGGGACAGACTAATGTAAATGGCAGACAGACAGAAACAGGGGTGGTATGAACATAAAAGCAGGGACAACAGAGGGGGTGCAGACAAACAAAGGGAGGGCAATTGGTGACTGGAAAATAGGGTAAGTGAGTGACAAATAAGTAAAGGAAAACACCATGATGGGAGACAGAGCAGAACACAGAAGGCCTGTTTGACTGGCCCAGAGGATATCTCACCCTGATATCTGTCACTTTAGTGTCTGACGTCTTGGGAAGGTTCTGCCTGTGGTGGCCCAATGGTTGAGGTCAGATGGTCTTATAACTCTGTTAGTCACATAAGGAGTTGTTCCAGGGTCCCAGTGTAGGAGTACAGATGCTGTCACATCTTATATTGACTAGTCACTGCATCTAATTATGGATGACCCTGGGGTCCCTTCTCATCTCTCTCAAATAAACATCCTCCAACTCCCCACCTGAAAGGTAGCCACAGAGATTTCCAGCAAGGCTTTCACATCACCATCAGCAGGGTGACCTTCATCCCCTGCTGAGTGCCAGGCCTAGTGGCTGCTGGTTTTCCATCATCAGGCACATCAGCTGGAGCATTCCCTGGTCTCAGTTGCACCTCTACATCCTGTACCACAGCTGAGCCCATAGAAAGAGGGAGAATAAAATAGAAAATGAAAAAATACAAGACATTAGTACATATGCACATGACAAACTGCATTACATTTTTGCATGACAGAAATGGACTTTCTATATGTAACCTACCACCTGGGCAACCCATCCAGTCTCCTTAGACCAGGTCACCCTATTAAAGGTGATCTTTTTCACCACTGTAAAAAAAACAAACAAAAAAAAACAAAACAAAGAGAGAGACAGATAGACTAGTGTACAACGTGCTCCTATCAACAGAAGGTAAGGAAAGCAATATGTAATAGTCAGAAAGTACATGGCAAAAACCTATGTACAATGCTTACAGTAAAATGCTGTCTCACACTCCCTGTCCTCTGCCTCCCACTAGTGTAGCAGGTCAATGTAACACCTCCATAGGACACTATATAAATGTTTTCCAGAGTGGATGATGCCTGTGACATCACTCACCACCTTGTCAAGCTGATGATGGATATCAATCTTATACAATAGGCCATCGGAATGGTTCAAGCAGATGCTCCTAATAGTTTCTGTGCAGCAGATAAAAAATGATTTAAGTCTCCTGCCGGAGCCAGGCAGTTGCTGTACTGACCCCGGCACCAGAAGAAGCCATGTCTACTTAATACCTTATAATGAGAGGCAAAATGATAGCTCCAGGCACTCAGCTGCATTTATAGACACCAGGTAACACACATTATCTGGGCTGCAAAGTACGCTATGGAAAATATCACTACTGTAGACTGGTGGTGTTAGTATCTTCACAATGACTATGCATGAGCATAGTGTGCCTGTGTTCTAGTCTGGGGATGGGGAGTGATGTGCATAGTAGTGCTGAAAGGTGATGATAGTGCAACAATTTATAGCAGTGATTTGGAGACAAGTACATTAACTTACCTCATTATCCTAATGAAAATATTATGAGGCCTGTTGTAGAATGATACAAAACATGGTTACTATATTGAGAGAGACCACATGAAGACAAGTACATTAAGAACTGGAATTCAGGGGGCAGTTTACATTGGGATATAGGCAAAGGGAAAGAAAGAAAGTAAGACAACTGTTAGAATACCTCTCCAATACACTGATTACATGTGGTGCATGGTAGCAACAGGGACAAATAGGAAACAACAGATTAGGTGAGGTAACATACCAAAAGGGATGACAGCCCAGTTCGGGGGTTCACCCTGGTAAACAACAGATCACAAGGGCATGACAGATTAATATCCAAGTATGGGGGGAAGGGTCTTACCTTTACAGAGAATGCAGCATATAAGTATGACAGGTTACTGTCCAATGAAGGAGTTCATCTTGATAAAAAACACAGCATAAGGGGTTGGACATGTGAGGACAGTCAAAGGTCAGGCTTATTCAGATGATGCACACTGTTCTGGAGACTGCATCACTGCCACTTCTGGCCATGGCAGCCTCAATACCTTGGCATGGCCAGTCTCATGGATGTGACTACCACTCATCTGGCTCCATTGCAGGAAATCACCATGATGCTAGGTGCTCTTTGTCCCATAGTTCCATACATCCCTACCCTACCCTATTGCCCTATTAAGTGCAATGCTTAGCCATGACCATCTTTGGAGTTCTGGATGCCAGCCATCTATTGCTTCTCCACATGGAGCAGCTGCAGCAGGATTTCTGTACATATACATAAAGTGTGACACCATGCCTCATGCACAATAGATGCAGACTTAACACTGCAGGTACACCTGGCCAGCATTCACTAAATGGAAGCTTCATCCTGACACTGGAGGATATCATTGCTGACTCTCCCCAACCTACTACCTTACTGTATGGTTACCACACCCACTCCTTTGACC
>NC_056738.1:258972803-258992803 GCF_019279795.1 Protopterus annectens
CTCATTGCATGAAGTCAAGTGTGGTAACAGAAAAAAATAATAATGTTCGTTTTGACACCATTTCTTTCACTTACCTACTCAGTACAGGGCACAACTGTTTTCAATAAAAAAAAAAAATAGCCTTTTGAATGTACTTCATGGGGTGGAACATATTTCTCCTTACTTTTATTTCCTCCTTGAACAACAAAAAAACCTAAAAGTTTTTCACATTATGTACTGATGCAGTTAAATATTCACCATCTCCCAATTTAATACTTCGTCACAAAACAATGCTTATTTTTGATAACAATAAAACACACACTCTAAGACCAAAACACTGACTGTGTGTGTGTGTGTGTGTGTGTGTGTGTGTGTGCACGTGTGTGTGTGTGTGTGTGTGTGTGTGTGTGTGTGTGTGTGTGTGTGTGTGTGTCAATGTGTTTGTAAGTGTGTGTGTGTGTGTCTGTGTGCGTGCGTGCGTGTGTGTGTGTGTGTGTGTGTGTGTGTGTGTGTGTGTGTGTGTGTGTGTGTGTGTGTGTGTGTGTGTGTGTGTGTGTGTGTGTGTGTGTAACCATTGGTACTGTATCATCTTCCCTTGAGGAGAATACATTTAACTTTGAATGTAGCTCCCTTATCTCAGTTTTATCAGAAACATCCTCTATGCAGCACAGTGATGAGATCATCCTGTGAAAAGTGCACTCTCTCCCCTTAAAATTCAGACTTCCTCTGTGGTGCTTGTGACTAATACTCTTCTCTCTGGATTATATATGTCTTTGTGTGAGTCTATGTTGCTGTGTGGATGTGTTTCTTGTGTGTGTATGTGTAAGCCTATATAAAACAAGCAATTGATGAGACAGCACTGCATATTCAACTAAACTGTCATATTTCAATATATTGTACCATTCTTACTATGGCCTACATGACCTGAATTTGAATAATGTGTTGGGCTTTTGATGGTGGAGTCAGAGAGGATGGCATCTCTATTCTTTGGGGAGGACACATCATAGTTGGAGATCTCACTCACCCCTCACGGAGGCCAGAGTTCAGAGTGAGACTGCTTGCCAGACTGAATATTTGGGAGGACAAGGATGTACATTATTCTAAGGGTTTGTGGCAGGCATATCCTCAATCCAGTCCTCATTGACCATCCAGATGAACAACATGATATCAGCAGGCTGGGGAGTAGGGCTAGGAACTGTTGACTGGCCCCACATATATGAAGGCTGCCAGTGCATGTCCTGTATTTTACTCTGTAATCCCTTGCTGCCCTGGTCTGAGTTCAGCTTTTTGAGATGTTGCTGGCCCACCCATTTGCTAAAGATATCTGAGATATCTGGGGTAGCCTCGCAGGGATATAGGGGATCTATGGGCTGTGTGGGCACAGTAACTGGGAGAAACACCAGTGGGTTATGTATGATTGGTGGGGGGGGGGTAAGAAGAAGTAAAAATTAATAAAATTGCATAATTCTGTATCTATCGAGGTATAGTCTGTATTGAAGGGATTGTGGTAGAAGAACTATTTTACATTAAAATGCTAATAATACAAACTACAAAAAACATGCCAAAACATATCCGGAGGTAGATAATTTTCTAATTGCAATAATGCCTAACAGGCTGGATATTACAGGGAGCTGACACATCTTACAGATATATAGAAGCCCTCCATCTGCAATTTCAAGATTTCTAACACCTCAGGACAGTTTGCTATTTTCCTGTCACTCTCATTCAATTGTGTCTAATTGCTTGCTTAATTTCTGAGTCTTGTTTTTATTTTAAAGTAAAATTATCTAGTCAGTTAACATCCATGCCTAGTGATCTTTCTTTTCCAGATCTGTCAGCAAGCTGTAATACATTCACATTCATGATTTTAGATTACAGCAGTTTGGCAAACAATTTTGATGGGTGAGCAGAAATTTGGTTTTATAGCAGTTCATTTTAAAATCATAATCCTAATGCTGTGGAGCTCAGGTACAGCCTACATTTTTATTGGATTCACACATCATACTAATTTAGCAGACTAAGATTATATTTTCCAGAGAAGGTTTGTTTCCAGGAAACAAAGACTGAAGATGTGTATAAAACCTGTTTTAAGTATTGAGCAATGGTTTTAAACAGCTTTATGTTTAATGCCATTGCTACAAGCGTGCTATGCTGACAATATTTTTGCTGTTGTGAGAAGGTAGATGCAGACTTTTAAAGGCATATTAAAATGATATCATGAGAGTAAATAGAGTAACAATGGCCAGTTGTATGATAATCTGCAACCGGCCAAACTAAGGGTTCATCAGTTGAGGTCACTGCAAGTGGGACATCGCTCTTGCCTCAAGGTGTAATGAGTTTGCCCCCATAAAGAAGAGTATTTGTAAGCCTTTCAAAAGCTTTGTCAGAATCATTGCTTTCAGTTAAGACAGTTTTCAATTAGGCCATGGCTCTGGGCTGACCCTGGAATTGGTCAGTATTGATCAATGTCTGGGAGCCTCTTTCAAGCAGTTCATTTATTATTCCCATGTGCCCCTTTCAAATCCCCAGTAACGTATACTGGATTTTTTAGCATGGTCACATAATTTCATTTAAGTTTCACCATTTTGTTGCAGTCCAGCAATTTCAATACTTAAAATATTTATGCCTAATTTTCATTGAAAACTTCTTCATGACCACTATCGCTAAGTTCTAAGACATCTGTCACTTGAAAGTGTTGTATTGTCTGTATAACTTTGTACAATTATTATTGTGCAGTGCAAATGCTACTGTTTCACGTGTATCTTCTTTTATTTTTCATTTGCATTACTGTGTGGAGCTTTTTTTCCCCTGGGCCTCCACTGAAAGACAGGCTCTTATAGGCCATGTGTTCCTTCTGGCCTGACCTTATGCTTTTAGACTAGTCCAATACTAGATCCCAGACTACCATATGTTGCTCTGTAGCATGCCCAAGCTACTTACTAGCAGGTCCTGTGCCTTCCTAGTCTCCTTATTAGTAGGCTCCATGTACTGTTAACCCACACCGTACTTCATGTTCCTTACTTTTTTATTCTCAAATTTACATACATACATACATATCTCTATAAATACATAGTATGCAAATGCGTGCTTCAAAGTTGTTTCTGCCTCTGTGACTGGGAAATACCTGGTCTCAGTGAAATAACCATGCCTCTTTATTCATCAAATCCTATTTTTTTTCTTAGCAAATTTATAATTTCCAGTTAATGGCCTGCATAGTTCTTTTTCATCCAATGTGTTCTTTCTCATTTGCCTGAACATTCCTAGAAGCAATATAAAACCTTGCAGTATGCATTTTATCTTTTTAATACAAAAAAAGAAAAAAAAAACAGTACTGAATTTGTACTGGTTTCTTTTTCCAGTGTCATTTCCCTTATATGACCAAAACACTCAGCATCTGTTGTTGCTTTGTTTACTGCAGCAGATTTCTGCAATTTCATGCCTCTCATATGTCTTTAAGTTACTGCTCTCCTTGCTCAAGTCATTGATATAACTCCTGAGCTGGATTGGCATATTTTCATAAATACACATTTATGACTTGCATAGAGTACAAATTTGAATGATCTCTTTATTCCCAACTACACTCGTTCTTAAAATTAATTATTTGAGGAAAGACTGGTCAAATGTGCCAAAGCAATCAGTGTTTATTCTTCCCTCTATTTTCCCATATTTACATTGTTTCATCTTACCAAGGTCTATTTGTTTCACTATCTATCATAAGATGCTTTTAGTCAAGGCACAGAATGTCAACCAAAACATATTAGAACACAGGTGATTGACTGTGAAAGAGTAAGGATATGTGGACCAGCCCCCCTTGCCAAAGCCATGTTAAAACTTTTCACAGAGTTTTTGTGGTTTCTGATTCAATGAGTCTGGGTCAATATTGAGCATGTCAGTGAAAAAGCCATATAAAGACAGCAGACATAATTTTTTTAAAATATTAGCATACGTTCTGTCCTTAGTCATTCATATTCCTCTCTTCTTGAAATACCTTTGGGAGAATGCAACAACCATTATTCTATCGAAAAGAATGAGTTCTGATATTGTCATCATGCAAACTTTGACTGCTTACGGCTCATGATCATACCTAGTCTAGTTACCTCTGTGTAGCTCTCCTCCCACCACAGTGCCTACATACCAGGCCAGCCATCCTCCTGCCTGTAGTATCTGTACCTTACATCAGCGCCTCCCTCTGATTGGACAGAATATAATGTTGCTTGTGGACAGACTAAGAAATAGGTATATGTCCTTAGCTGACCCGTTTAACTTCTTGTTAGTTACAACAGCAAGGTACCACCAAGCCTCTAAATGTGCTTCTAGTCCAGGGGCTATACCCCAACACTTATACCACTGCCCAGTATTTCAGTAATTCTGAAGACTTCTTTGTATATTTCATTGTTTTAAGCAACTCACTGTCTCAGATCAGCAAATGTTCTTATGTCCAGCAAAATTACCTTCCAGTATCCTCCATAATAACCCGCATAGGCCTGGCGTTATTCTTCATATCCTGTATTTTGTAACTTGTTGCAGCCCAGAAGTATGCTAATATTCAAAGAATCCCCTTCTGTTGCAGAAAGTTGATGTATAACAGTAGTCTTCTGTTTCTCAGATGCCGATCCCAGAGGAGACACATAAAACTTACATTCCACAAAACTATAAAAGGGTTGAATATTTAGCCTGCTGCCTTTTTTTCATCAATGATAGCTTGTAATATGTCTTTTCCCATTATTTATTTTTTATTATCCCATTAAGTGCAACTTTATACTGGGTTAGCTACAATAAGAAACAATGGAAGGTCTTCTAGGAAATATTTGTTCAGTTCTTTTTAATAACTTTTTAATGCCAGCCAGCTTAGTTGTTAATATAACTAGATAGCCCTCTCAGGTATGGCTGACCCACAACTGTCTCTGAAAATTGTTCACCTATTTCCCATTCTGACTTTATTGATCTCAAGAATCATTCATTGCCTCTGTCTCTTCTGACTACCTGCCCAGTCTCTGCCTGATATTGTCCTCTTCTGGTTGCTTTGTAAAGCCCCATGAGCCGCCATGACAGGTTCACTACTCCTTTCCCTCCCTGCATATTGACTTCATATCATCTGTATGTGTTATTGTTTTCCATTTTGCCTCTCCCTTTTCTTTCAAAAACATTAGAAAGCTGAATGCTATCCTATACAACAAAATTAGTGCCAAAACCAGGATCCTACCCACATTACAAATATTTGAACTGTAAACTCAATTATGTAAGGTTGCAATCTTCTGATTCTCCATCTTTCTCATAGATTGTTCGTCGATTCTTACCATAACTGCTAATTATTTCTTATGTATGTTTTGGCTGTATGCTTTTGTAGCTAACCTCATCACCAAGAATTGTAACCCACCTCAGCTCTTTTTCCCACTTTTGTTTTTCTAAATCTCTGAGACTATTGCAACCAGTCTCTCCCTAAGGAAGAAGAGTAGGACCTATGGAATATCACTCTGCAACCAATAAGAGGCAAAGCTGCCATGAAGTCATTTTCCATTAATATTGCTTTCATAACCAAATGTGTCACCCAAGTATTCCGCTTCTTAAGGTTAATAAAAATATCTAAGAAACCATTCACATCACACAGTTGTGCTACTTGTTAACTTTGATAAAATCGAATTGTAAGGTAGCCCACACTTTCAGTTCTCATTTTATTAATGTAATCCTTTCTCTCCCAAAACTTGATCCCAATGTTAAACAACACTCATCGTCAACTACTGTGACACTTCACACATCATTAACTTTGAACAAGTTCCTACATCTATTATCAAAGAATATCTCTGTAACCTGAAAAACATCACCCGTGCACCACATAGCCTCTTACCTGAATATCTAAAACAAGCAGAAGAGGCAATAGCCTACCTCGCATCAGTCCTAATCAACAGATGTATTTTGGAGTTTGTCTGCCCTGAAACAATCCTATATACTACCCCTCCATAAAGGTGGCCCTTCTGTAGGAATATTTAACTTTAAACAAACTGCCATACTATCTCCCCTCTGAAAAATCCATCCACAGGCAGCTATTACCTCACTTCCTAAAAATAATATTCTGTCATTTCCCCAACATGGATTTCATCCATCCCACAGTAATGATACATCCCTCCTATCCTTTATTGACTCCATACATCACCATATACATAATCATCTTCTGGTGTCCTCCATCTAATTAGATCTAACTAAAGCCTCAATACTGTTTTATAGCAGAAGATACTGCAGGAACTCTCTCGTAGGCCTTTTTAATGTTGTTACTCACTGGTTTTAATCACACCTCTTAAATAGAACCCAATCAGTAAAATTCTAATTTTCAGCATGCACATTTCTCCTCATCACCATAGAAGTCCCAGAGAATCATTCCTAGGCTCCTTATTCTTCAATATTTTTATTAATGACCCAACCAAAACTGTACTTCTGTCGTCACTCATCCACTACCCAGATGACTCTACTGTAATCCGCAACGCCCAGACCATCAACAAACTTCACAAAAAACAGCAAACTTTCTCTACAGTCAAACCATGGCTGAATAAACCCAATCTGGTTCACAATCCAAATAAGACTAAGCTCATGTTATTTACATCCCTACCTCAATAACTAACTCTGCAAACACCTTCTCTATACTTTCCTTCAACATCACTAACATTGAATTAGTTTCCTTATGCAAAGCAACTTAAAGTCATTATTATTAATCGGCTAAAAGTTGAGCTATACATCCACCAAGTAATCAAAAAAAAATTAAAAACTTGGACTTCTCTATAAAGCTAAACACCTCCTATTAGATCCTGCACGAAAATCTACTGCCACTGCTTACTGTCTCCCCAGTCCTACCCATGCCTCAGCAATCTTTATGTAAACTTCAAAGCAATCACCTCACAAAATTAGAACAGTCCTGCAGCAAACTAACTAAATTCAGCAGCAACCACCCAAATAGAATACAACATTGCACTGCTATCAACAACTTAAAGTGGCTCGAATGTCCTACCCTTCTGAAATACACACAGCTAAAAATAGCACACAAAATCCTCCACCATACTGACAAATGTCCCTCTATTTCTTCCCTCTGCCAACAGTACACCCCTACCCATACTCTAAGATCCCGGGAGAAACATCTCTCATGCATCTATTCCTGCCACAACTATCATGGAGATGTACGTTATGCTATCTCTGTCACTAAAATGTTACGCTGTGTCACCATGTTTCTCTGCTCAGTCAGTATCATCCCACGATTCATGGAAAAGCTGAAAGATTACTTACTAGACTGTCAGCTTTGTATGTCTTCCAACCTTCCAGGCTAAATATATCATTTCCACCGGTCCCTTGCAACTCACCCAACACAGCTCACATTTTCCAAACATAGTATTCACTGTTAACATCCACCACTCATCCTAATACTCCACCTCATCTCCCTTACTCATCTACCACCTCTCTACCCATCTCCACCCATCTTTCAACTACCATCATAAACTTACTCTAAATCAGTCTCATGAATATAACTTTTCACTAATCCTCTGACTTATCAACACCAATGTTTTACCATTATTTTGTCTGTTAATCATTTTAAAAACAACTCAGTCTATTTTATAGAAATAATACATTTTCTTACTAACCTACTGTATTATATTGCTTATTATGCTCTGTATAACTATGCACATAATGTATTGTTAGTTGTATAAGATAGTTAAGCATAAGAGTTGTCTATTTGTATTTTTGTTATGTTTTGCTTCTATGTATGTTCTTGTGGGGCTTTTCTCCCTGGACATCTGCTGAAAAGGGGTTCCTCAACCCAGTCAGACATTCCCAGTCAACGAAAGCAATAAATAAATAAATGAATAATAAAGTATCTCAGAAATGATTCACATCATTAGCTATTCCCTTCTGCTCCCCCTGCTCTCCCACTATTAAGAAACCAGCCATTTTCTTCTTCCTCTGATAATGAGAATTCCTTTCCCACTGGGATAGTCTGCTAAACTACCTTATCAATTGCCTATAGGATCACATGAATTATTCGTTTTAAAAGAAATGAGTGATATTTCAACTCTGACACATGTTGCTTACCTCTTTCATTATATTTTTTAACCATCTTATTGACAGTTAATCTGCGTATTCTTTAGAACAGGTCCAAACGTAGTTCAAGCAATTCACTGAAATCATGGACTTATAGGCATGTTTTCTTTCTTCCGTATTTTCAGTAATTACTCGTTGGTCAAATTAAGTCCAAAAAAGCCAATTACAAGGTCACAATAGCCTCACAGGACAAAGACAACCACAAGGCCTTCTACAACTATGTCCAAAACCTTAAAGGCAACAAACACCAGTGTGCCAAACTGGTAGTCAGTGGTGCCACCTACACTGAGCAGAGTGACATAAGGAATCTGCTGGCTGACAAATTCAACTCAGACTTCACCCCCCACTCCCCCTGCCTCTATCTATGAAATGCCTACTAGCATAAACCCCAAGCTGTTAACAGGGAGAAGATCTTGGTGGCACTCACTAAACAGAGCCTCAGTGGGCCCTGGCAATATCCTAGGATACATTTTAAGTAGCTGGAAACATGGGCTATCAGGACCACTTGAGTCACATTTCAACTATAGCCTCAAAACAGGTTTTGTACAATGAGAATGGAGGACTCCAACATTTATCCCACTTCACAAGGGTGGACCATCAACCAACCCAAGAAACTGCAGACATATTAGTCTAACTAGTCTAATGTGCGAAGCCATGGTGTGAATTATTATGGAAATTATCAAAAAAGGTATAGACAACCTTCTGACACTGGACCCAACTAGAGAAGATCATTCTTACCAAACCTGATGGACTTCTTTGAGAAGTTCACCAAAGCAGTCGATTGGGGGGGACGGATGGATAATGCAAACCATCTGCTTGGACTTGGCTAAGGTGCTTGATAAAATACCCCACTTAAGTATAGTTGACAAACTCAGTGAGCTAAGCTTAAACCCCTACAAGACCTGGGAAGTCAGGATTGGTCATACCACCTCCACTAAGAGACCAGTCACCAATGGGGTACATCAGGGCTACATGCTGGGACCACTCCTATTTGGCATCTACTTCTTGGAGGTAGAGCTAATGTCAAGGGCCTTTGACTGACCATGTTCACAAATGACTTCAAATTGGGAGCCATCATGGATTTCCCCATGACATGAACATCTTACAAGAGGGTATAAAGCAGACAAATGACTGGTGCAAAAGTCATGTAATAAAACTCAATGCCAAGAAATGCATTATAGTGCCTTTTAGGAAAACGACCACCCAGACTAATTACTCCATTGATAAGATACCCCTAAGAGATAACTGATAGTCAGGGATCTGGGAACATATGAAAACTGCAATCTAACCTTTAACCAACTTGTGGCCAAGGTAGTAAGACAATCCTTTTATGTCACCTAACTTACAAGTAAGGGCATGGCATCTGGGTCAAAGGTAGTCATAGTGCCATTTTATTTGGCCGTTATTAGACCCATCATTGAATGTAATGCCCCCCTTTGCATGTACCTGACAAAACTTTTGCACAGTTGGAACACCCACAAAGGTTCCTTACCAGGAAAATCCAAGGTATAAACACATGTCCTATATGGATTGCCTTTAAGTACTATCGCTACACTCTGTCTCCTACAGGTCACTGAGAGGCGATCTCTGCCTGGCATACAAGGCATCCTTAGATCAAACTCTGATGGACCTTTTGCACATCCATAGAATGAAAAGCATCAGAACCACTAGATTCAAGGATTTAAATTTTACTAGTGACATAAATAAGACATATTGGTAAAACAGATATGTGTCTCAGAGGATCCCCATGTTCTAGAACAGGCTTCACATCCATGTGAAGTAGATTCCATCCCTAACCCTATTTAAGCGTAACCTTGACCAATGGATGGGAAATTGAAAAGGCATTGGTGAACATTAGCATAGTATATAACTCTGAAATATGAATGTATGAACCTATTTGCTCAGTAATACTTCTGTTCAGACTACTATTCCTCCATTCATCTTGATACATTGTGCATAGCCTCTGTGATAACACACATTTTGTTTGTATCACACATCCTTAGTTAATAACTCAGCTCAACCTTGTATTGCCTGAACACATTCCCTTTAATCCAAAATCATAACACCATCTTTTGCTCATTTGTTAGTATACTGAACAGATTTAAGTCCCAAGACACTGAATACCACATGAATCTGGAACAATATCTGAAGAAACAACAGTGCCCTGGTGTCCATCTACTGATCAGGCTATAAAAACAATTACAACATTAGATTAGTACTGCATATAGCACCATCTTAAAACATTCATTTATTAAAATCCACAAATGACTATTCTGACTGTGTACTCAAAAAAGTTAACCAGAATGTATCTTCCCAACCCCATGTTTCTTTATCTGTAATCAAAAATAATAACCAAGATGGACGTGGCTTGCCATCAAAGGACAAATGCGAACGATGTCTTTATTCCTGCTTTCTCCATTCTGACTTATTACTGGGACTTAAATATTTTTCCTGATTTGTGGATTGAGCTGTATGTGACATGTGGCATTTAACATGTGCTTAACAACAGTGTGGCTTTGTACTGTAATGTGCAGCTATTTGGTCTCCCACCTTGTTTTACCATGTTTATTTCAGCTTGCTGCTGGGAAATGTTACTGTTGTTGATAAGCTGTTGTGCCATTTCCTTTGAGTGACTTTGTAATTTTTATCAACTTATTGACCTGGGATGTGTCCTGAGAAATGTGTTCTGTTAGGGAGCTCAGGAAGTGCATTATCTGTTAAGACTATGGGAGTTAACATTCCCCTAGCTTTTCTGTTTTTATTGAAGGATTAAACTTGCAAAATTAACACATGCTGTATGTCTGAACCTGTTGCAATGTTTCTAAGTTTTTAATTTGGATTTTAACTGTCTAAACATTTTCTTATGGCTACCTGTGAGAAGACTATATTTGGAACCTAGTTTAAACATAGGCTAATATTGTATTTGGGACTTCCTACTTATTTGACTTATTTTATCTTAGTTGTAACAAAAGATAACTTCCTTATGTTTGTGCTGTTTGGTTTAGTTAACATTTTCTGATCAAATTTTATATTATGATTGCTTGTAATCATTTCTCTAGTGATTAATTTTCTTAAAACGCTACTTGAATTTGATAAAATTGTTCTTTTTCTTCATGTATTTTATTTGGTGTTCCATTTTCTTGTATTTCAGCCAAGGCATTTTGTAAAGTTCATAGGCGGAGTCACATCAAGATATGCCATAACTCAAACATGTCTATGTTCACTAAGATAACTCAAAAACAATTACGCAACAATCATAATCACCTACAGGCAACTACAACCTTTATCTGCACTTTTTTTTCAAAAAAATACAGTATTTAAATTGATTTTAACAGTGTGTTTCAGGAATATTAACTGAACTGGAAATTTTGACTCTGCCCTTCAGTTAGTCCCAGCCACCCTCCCTGTTTTTGTTTTGGTGTTGATCTTAGTGGCCTTGAAACTGCCCGCCCCTCTTGTAAATTTGTGTTTGGATACTCCTTCTGGGCCCATCTCATTTGCTCACTCAACTGAGTACAGTGAGATCATTTTCTGATTTCAGGCACTCCTACTGTGTACAAAGAGAGCATCTGGGAAACAGAAGAAGAAAAAATCTAAGCTTGTTTCCTGCCTTTCCTGTTAAGTGGTATAGACTGTTTGTAGGCTTCTGAGCCCCCAAGCCCTTCTGTGTTGGAGAGTAGCCTTCTAGCTTAGTTTTTTTTTTCTTATAACTAGCCAGTTTTCTAGTTTCAGCACTCAAATCTGTTTCTTTGATCTCAGCACTTGTTCAGAAAAAAAAAAAAAAAATTAATCTGCTTTTACTGTACTTTGTGGTCTGCACTGTAGTGGCAGAACAGGTAGCTTATATCCTTCTAGGTTGGGAACTTCTGATTGAGGGCTCAGTGTCTGTTATTCTAAAAGTGTATTAATTCTGGTTTAAGCACTTGGGCATTCAGCCCAGTTATTTTACATTAAGAGGGTTCGTGGTCTGCACTCTTGTTGGAGGAGAGGCTGGACTCTGCCCTTCTGAGCTGGGAATTTCTGGTTAAAGGCTTATAGTGCATGCATATCTGAACTGCTTCTTACTGAAGTTGGTGTGCCTTGTTTGCTGTGGCATAGACTGGATTCAGGCCTGCTGGATCTAGCTTTGTTTGTGTAACTTGAGCACTAATCCAGGCATTCCCTAAAGTATTCAATTGTATTTATTACTGCTTGGTAGTAACTTGATTAAAGTGGAGCTATCATTCTAAGTCTTTTGGATTAAGCACTTGGGCTTCAGAGCAGTTGTTTTACATTAGGAAGGTTTGTAGCATGCACTGTGGTGGCAGGACAGGTAGCTTTCATCCTTCTAAGTTGGGAACTGCTGATTGAGAGCCCAGTGTCTGTTATTCTTAAAGTGTATTATTTCTGGTTTAGGCACTTGGGCTTCAGGCCAGTTATTTTACATTAAGAAGGTTCGTGGTCTGCACTCTTGTTAGAGAAGAGGCTGGACTCTGCCCTTCTGAGCTGGGAATTTATGGTTAAAGGTTTATAGTGCCTGAATATTTGAACTGTATCTTACTGAAATTGGTACACCTTGTTTGCTGTAGCATAGACTAGATCCAGGCCTGCTGAATCAAGCTTTGTTTATATGCTTGTTGTTTGTTTGCTTGTTATTTCCCTGGAATGCTAATTCCACCTAATACATGGCTTCTCAGCGCTTCTGTGGATCACTAGTGATATCTGCATTGCTTACTGTACTTATTTCCTTGTTTCACTTAA
This sequence comes from Protopterus annectens, assembly GCF_019279795.1. Classification (NCBI taxonomy): domain Eukaryota; kingdom Metazoa; phylum Chordata; order Ceratodontiformes; family Protopteridae; genus Protopterus; species Protopterus annectens. The sequence goes on from NC_056738.1 coordinate 258,985,602, forward strand.
AAGAAAGTTACTGTTTGTCGTTTTTGCATTTAAGCTACCTGTAACACATTGCACTTAAGTCACCTGACACTTGCGCGCTAAAGCAATTATAAAAGTCAGCACTAAAAATTAAAAGCACTACACCCTCACTCCCCACTGGCCCTTGTTTTCAATTATTAAGGAATTCCCATTATTATTCTAGCATGTCCAAAGGTCAGTTGTCAATCTCCTCTCCAGTCCAGCTGGTGAATCTGGGAATCTTGAGGCAATGTTACAACTGCCTCATGTACACAGACAACCCTCTCCTCCTCTCAACAAATTCCAACACATGTGAGAGATGCAACCATATAGCCAAACTGGAGGCTAAGCTCTCTCAACTCAGTACTGGCAAAACCAGTCAGGAGGAGAAGGAAACCACACTCACTACAATTCCAGTCTCACATAGACCTACCACGACAGCAAACCAAACACATAATCACACAAAAACATAGTCGGAGGCTCTAAATAAAGATCTGCCTAAGCAGCAGAGACCTCCAAAGCAGACACCCAAGCAACCGCTACCCCAAAACAAAACACGTGCAACACATATCTCACAAAGCCAGTGTGCCGAACAGTCACAGCCCTTAAGACTAAACAACACACCTGATACACTTGTAATAGGTGACTCTATCGTCAGGCACACTAACGTCCCGCTCACCAGGCTGAACAAGGAGAGGGTCATGGTGAGCAGCCTGTCAGGCACTAGGATCCGCCACATAACACAAGCACTCAGGTCACTCCAAGGCAAGTACAAATATGACTCAGTCATTGTCCATGCTGGTGTGAATGACCTGAGACATACCTCCCTGGACTACATGAAAAGAGACATAAAGGAGCTCTCTGAGCATATAGCCCAGGCCGGTATGACCCTGACCTTGAGTAGCATCTTACCCTCACCAAGAATGATGCCACAATATGAAGACAAGATAATCAATTTCAACAATTGGCTTAAGTACTGGTGTCATTCAAAGGAGATCCAATGCCTGTCAGCTTGGGATGATATGCTCGACAAGCCACAATGCTTCGCTAGGGATGGCTTGCACCTCTCACCCCTGGGCTTTCGGATATTGGCAAAGGCTCTTGCTACCCCCATAGTGCCTTTTTTAGGCAAGGCTCAAAAGACAAACCCACCTCCATAGGTATCACAAGGGATAAGAAACTAAGAGTAATGCTACTCAACGCCAGAAGTCTAAACCTCAAGATGCACTTTTCGAAACTCTCCTTAGCATGGAGAATATCGATATCTGTGCAGTAACAGAAACCTGGTTCAGGGCTCCCGAGAGCACCCCAGCACTACCAGGTTATACCTCATACCATGCTTTTTGGCCCCAAAACTTGGACCAAACCACAAAAGGAGGGGGAGTATCGATATTCATCAAAGATACCCACACCTCCAGGTTGGTGGCAAAGCACGAAGCATCAGAGACTGTCCATGTGCAACTAACAGTGGGTAAAACTGCCTTCCAGTTTATAGCCTGCTACAGACCACCCTCCCAAACCCAGGAACCCCACTCGGCCTTTCTGAGAACACTGGAAAATATGATGGTCTCTCCAAACACCATTATACTGGGCGACTTCAACTACCCAAACATAGACTGGGAGCATTACTCTAGCTCCAACACCCTAGCCCAAAGGTTCCTAGAATTTATAAACTCAAATGCTATGGAACAACTTGTTACCACTCCCACAAGAGGGGAAAACATACTGGACCTGATCATCACCAACATGGGGACTCTATGCTCCAGACCAGAAGTGTATCCCTCACTGATAAGATCAGACCATAAACTAATCTCACTGGATATTCACATCCCGACCCCACCCCCTGCCCAGAAAACCACAGTGAAAAACTTCTCTAAAGCAAATTTCACACTCCTCAAAACTGAGGTGGAATCCTTCAAAGCCCCCGGGCCTCTGGAAAATATGGCCCAGACTGTAGAATCCTTTATAAACGCATTCTATGAACACCTTCAGGAATGCATGGATCATGCAATCCCAAATAAAACCAAGACCCAATCTTCCAAAGGCAGACGTCCTGTCTGGTGGACTCCAGCCATAAACAAACTATACAATAGAAGGAGGAAGCTACTAAATGATAGAGCAAAATCCCAAAAAGGGAAGGCATCATTGATCAGTATTAGCAAAAAACTACGGGCACTCATAAAATTGTCTAAGGCCAGCTTCGAGAGAAAAATTGCACAGGACACTAAGAATAATCACAAGGCTTTCTTTAGTTATGTTAGGAACCTGGGTGGTAATTCCCAGATATGCTCAGAATTAGTCCCAAATGACAAAAAATACACTGAACCCACAGACATTGCCAACATCCTAGCTGACAGGTTCAGTGCAAACTCCCCCCCCCCCAAAAGGGCAAATATCTATCCCAGCAGAGTGCTAACCCCTGACATCTCAGATGCTCAGGTAAGAGCCGCCCTCTCCAAAGCAAAAAACACAGCATCAATGGGACCAGACGGTGTCCCGGGCTGCATCCTATATGAACTCCAAGAAGAGCTAAACCCAAACATAAAACTACTGTTCAATCTCAGCCTTACTACAGGATATGTGCCCAAAGAGTGGCGTACAGCAACAGTGGTCCCTCTCCATAAAGGTGGTGCCTCAACGGATCCTGGAAACTATCGCCCCATAAGCCTGACTAGCTTGGTCTGCAAAGCTATGGAAAGGATCATCATGGACCTCATAAATAAAGATATTGGGGACCTACAGACACTGGATCCTACCCAGTTCGGCTTTGTTAAGGGCAGATCCTGCCTCTTAAACCTGGTTGATTTCTTTGAAACAGTCACCAAGGCCATTGACGAGGGAAGGTGGTCCACACAGCTTACCTGGACCTCGCAAAGCCTTCGATACAATACCCCACTCAGGCATTATAGATAAGCTCACCAGCTTAAATATAAACCCCTATGTCACTAGATGGATTGCAAACTGGCTCAAGGACAGAACCCACATGGTTAGAATTGCTGGAGCCATGTCAGACTCCAAACCAGTTACAAGTGGTGTCCCACAAGGCTCAGTCCTGGGACCTCTCTTGTTCAGTATATATTTCTCGGAGGTACAGGCCAACATGGAAGGACTGTGGCTGACCAAGTTCACAGATGACTGCAAAGTGGGCGCCATAATCGACTCTCCAGCCGATACAAGCATCCTCCAAAAGGGCCTCATAGAAACAGACAACTGGTGCCAGAGCCATGGCCTCAAGCTAAATGCCAGAAAGTGTATAGTCATCCCCTTTGGCAAAAACAAAGTGCCCACAAATTACCACATAGGTGGTAATCCATTAAGTACAGAAGATGTAATTAGGGACCTGGGGACCCAAGTTGATAGCAATCTCTCATTTGACAACCACGTGGCCAAAGTGGTTAGAAAAACATTTTATATAGCCCACCTAATCATGAAGGGATTCACATCTAGATCAGGGGAGGTCACTGTGCCTCTTTACTCATCCCTCATCAGGCCCATAATTGAGTACAATGCCCCTTTTGGGATGTACCTTACCAGACACCTGCAGCAACTGGAAAGACCCCAAAAGTACCTCACCAAGAGGATCAAAGGGCTCAAACAGATGCCAAATGCTGCCCGGTTAAAGAAACTCCAGCTCTACTCAGTGGCATACCGCCTGTTCAGAGGCGAACTGTGCCTGACGTATAAAGCCATGTCCAACCCGGAATTAATGGACATGCTGCACCTCAGAAAATCCAAATCCCATCGAGCTCTGGCTCGAGACTTGAACCTCAGCACTGAAATAAATAGGACATGCTGGAGGGACAGATTCATAACCCAGAGGCTCCCTTCACTCTGGAATAAAATCCCAGTCCAGGTTAGGCAGAGTCCCTCATTGACTCTCTTCAAGAGGAATCTTGATGAGTGGATGGGAGATCGTAGGTTTACCCTGGTATCACTTCTGTGTCACTGTTAGACAGAGGCACAGTATACTAACCTCGAAAAAGGGCATAGCAAAATCAATTTAAAATGGGTGGCGAAAGCCAAACACATTCTGGCTAGGCTTATAAATGTCCTAGGGCAGATAGCCTAGTATGAACCTATGAAACTATGAACCTATGAACCTATGAACACCCCCCCCTCCCCACACACACACACACACACACTCACACAGTGACTAACTCAGCACTATAACTGTGACGAACCATGGTACACACACACACACACACACACACACACACACACACCCACACACACACACACACACACACACACACACACACACACACACACACACACACACACACACACACACACACACACACACACACACACACACACACACACAGATTTATTCATGGATGCAGCACATGTGGAATGGGACACGTGATGTAACATACCTCTTTGTGATGTGTACTGCCACTACCATGGCTGGTTGTTGGTGGAATTCAGCCTACTAAACAATTCAATACATAAATGGCGAGTGGACTTATGATGGAAACAACACATTTCATTGCCAGGGTGAATAAACACAATGCGATGAACAAACAGATTACAAGACAGACAGCAATACAATAGCACTGCACTCAAGTCCCACATGGACTCTACTATATCTGACTAAAATGCATGAGCTTTAAACATGGTTGCTTATACATTTCAACAATAAATCTACAATCTCAACTAGAAAAGGAGCTCTAAGTGTATGCGCTTGAGGAGTTTATGCATTCTTGCAAATAATTCTGCAACTGAAATATTTCATTACTGGGGCAAACCCCATGCTCCCTCCCTTACTTATGTATTTTCACTCCTAGTTTGCTCTAACCTAGAGAAAACATAGTAATTCATAAAAATATAACAGTGATCATTACTTTTCTGGGAGCCATAAATCTCTAAATTCACATGAAGGCAAACACTCTGAGATAAAAGTTAATCATTGCAATAGTCGTGTGCAAAATGACAAGAGGAAACCATAACTTCAGATAAAGAAATTATAAAAAAAGCAAACCAGTCTAAAGCTAGTCAATGTAAACGCACCACCACAGGGTTTACAGATATATATATATATATATATACGTGTACAAGTCCATATCCAAGTAACAGTATAAGGTATAGTAGGCTAGGTGATTTCAGATCTTTTTTTTCCTTATTCCTTTATAAGCAGATGTATTGGAAAGAGGTTTATACATTAATAGAAATTTGCTCTAGGGAGATCTCTTTGTACCACCTAAAACCAAATATTTATGTAGAGTGATATAACAGAACCCCAAAACAAATCAGGAAACTGTGGCCATTTTTTTTGAGGCTGAAACAAGGTGCCTTTCTCATTTTTGTTTGTTATGCAAGCTGTTTCTTAGTCATTGCAGTGATTCTCTTCATCAGAACTTGCTTACGTCAATGTGTGCTAATTGGTCATTTTACAGTGTAGGACAAATTATCTAAGTACCCAATAGTACTACTGATGCAGTGGGTGCACATGAAAAACAAGCAATCAAACTTGAAATGGACTTGGAAGCAGGAGTGTAATTCACCAATTATCAATCAACAATCATAATTCTTGTCTGGGGCACAGTAGCATGTGACATGTCACATGCATTAGGTTAGTTACATGTTCCTGTGAAACACTACCAGTCTGGTAAGTAAAGCCAGGTTTCTTGGGAGATAAAGAATCAAAATTGGAGATATATCTCCCCTGAATACATATATTTTCATTTTGTAGTGATTTTCTATTTTGAGGATAGGGATGTAGGGATAGTTACACTGGACTACAAATCTGAACAAAATGTAACAAATATGAAATAGGAAATGGGAGTATCTGTTGTTGTACATGCAAGTGTGTGTGTGTGTGTGTGTGTGTGTGTGTGTGTGTGTGTGTGTGTGTGTGTGTGTGTGTGTGTGTATGTGCACGTTTGGATCCCTATCAGTTGATCGAAGTTTCAAAACTTCGAAGACCATATAGCTGAGATCATAGGTTCGAAGTATTGAAACTTTGAATTAAAAATAAAAAACACTAAAATAAAATAAAACAACTTACCATCAGGTTTTAGCAGGGGGGAGCCCCCCTGCAACCCCCACACCCCCCGCTACTTAAATATGCCAATTCTAGATCGCACTACAGTGAGGAAAACAGCAAATCCCATCTTCCGTGCTGTATGGCTATCTCGATATAAAGTGTTCAAAGTTTCAAAACTTCAAACATATGGTCTCAGCCATATGGTTTTCGAAGTTTTGAAACTTCAATCAACTGATAGGGATCTGCATGCTCATATACATGTTGAACTAAACATTTAAATACAGTAGAAACAGAGGAAATAGGACAGAAAGCACTTTTTCTACTTGATTTATACATTAAATACACTACTAAGAGTAGAATTAGTTTTACCTCATCGCTCTTCATCAGTTCAGATTGGAAGGGGGGGCTGGCTGCAGATAGAAAGCAAGGGCCCAACCGTTACTTAATTAAAGCTGAACAAATATGGGTATGGAGAATCTAAGGCCCAAGATCTTGTCACCCAGTTGTTATGTGTTAAACAAAATGCAATGTTTTATTACAGATGGAATTTCTTTCACTTTTTCAAATTCACGTATAATACGTGTAACCAAACAAAGGGTGCGAAGGGAGTTCAGTCTTTGTCTGAGAGAAAATAACCTACTGTCACCTAATTACAATTTCACACTGATATGTCATGATTATCAAGGGAAATATATATACATGAAATAATGTGAAATATATTACTATGGACAGAAGTATTTCTGTGGATGACAATCAAGCATTTGAGGCATAATCACTCGGAAAGTTGCCAAATTATTGGGTGGCATTCTCTTTGTGAAATCACAAATATTTTGCAGCACAAAATAATAATTGCATATTATTTTTCTGTAGACATTGTAGTTGACTTCTGAGCAGTCAAAAAGGAGTCCCTTGTCATGAGAAAGTTATTCTGTGGATGCAGACTGTGAGCAAAAGGAACAAAAGCTATTTTATTATTTGCATTATGAGAAAGAAGTGAAGATGTGGCACAGGCTTTAACTTTCTGTATTACCATTTTACTATTATTATAGTTGCCCAGTATATTTAATGACATTTTCTTATCTGTTAGAATTTGACAAGAAGATAATATTCTTTAGATATCGTTAAAAATACAGCTATGTATATTATTTTTCCGCACAGGGAGAGCTTTTACATTACATTTGCAGCTACCAGCATACAAATAAATATAGCTGTTAACTGA
>NC_056738.1:258995303-259005303 GCF_019279795.1 Protopterus annectens
TCTTTTTAAATGTTCTAACAAAAAAAAAGGCTTTGACAGTTGCAGACTAGCACTTTTGCATCCATTCCTTTAAAACTATTAGCATATGTATCATGTTTTATAAGCTTGAGAATCAAGTATGATGTTCTGAAAAAACATGAGTGCATCTAAAAACAAAACAGAGATTGTGGCTGAGCCATAAGAAGGTCAGGCTGGCCTTTGGAATTTCACACACTAAAGCATCACCAAACCAGTAAGTTTTAAAACAACAATTGAATTATTAATTCTGTTCAGGTTAACAAACATAAAAAGCTTTGAAGCATAAATATTTAATGCTGTATTTTTCATTTAATTTAAAGAACATATAAATGTACTCTGCTCATTATATTTGGTATGTGGCTTGTTATTACCATAACTCATAGACATGTCATGTGGTAATGACAAGTGGCATACTGAAGACTGATAATGTCTATGAACACGTGCACACACACACACACACACACACACACACATACACACACGCACACACGCACACACACACACACACACACACACACACACACACACACACACACACACACACACACACACACACACACACACACACATGCACACACATGCTATTACATAGTAAGGTATGATATGTCTGACATATGTAAATAAGTAGCTGTTCCCTGCTGTGCTGTGCTCTGTCAACAAACCACACAGTGATTCATAAAACGTTTCTACTCCTTAGATATGATGGCTGAACTAGTCATTACCATAATATAGTAATGAAGGAATCTAACAATGTGGCAGCTTCTGCTGCTGAGAACTCTGCTGTTTCACTGTATTTTGATAATGATGTGTGTGTTTTCGCTTTCTGGTTTGCCTGCGCCACAGGGTACTCTGTTGCCAGTAGGGCTTGTCAATTCTGCATATGAATTTTTTTTTTACTTGTATCCCGATGTTGTCAGCTGTATAATCTGAGCAACACATTAGCAGTAAAGGAGAACCAGTGTAAGCAGACACATTTCACCAACTGCAGGTATGCAGCGGTGGTCCTGTAGCTGATGTAATTGGGACCAGCCCACACATGGTTAATGGAATGGCTTTCAATCAAATACAGTTCTGGTGAGGCAGTCATATGCATATATGGTCATTACAGAGCAACACCATAACTATGCAGTGGGGAAAACTACATACAGGAACTTGCTCCATTTGTATAGCAGTATATTAATTTCTAAGGGTTTGTCATGTCATTCTAGAGCTTATAGACTCATAGGTTCATAAGTGTGTTCTAAACTAATGACTACTACGGCCTTTTTAAACTTAGCCATGCATCCCAAATCTCTGACAAGTTCTGGTACCTTTGATAAGTATAAGCAGGGGCTTGAGAGATGAAATATTTACAAGCAATTGCCTGGGAGATGAACAATTTCCAGGCTGCCTTTTTCCATTTGAGACATAGGTGCCACACGAGGGAAGAATCTCCTTTTCCTATTCAGATGCCCAAATTACACTTGAATTGGGTTAGGGAGGAACTCTGCTTCACATGAATGAGGAGCCTACTCCAGAGAAAGGGAAGTTTCAAGGATACATACCTCTCTCCAGCAGGTCCTAGTTATATCACAGACAAAGTTTCAGTCTTTAGAATGGGTAATTTTGGTGCTGTTTGTTTTGTGGATATGCAGGAGGTCCATCAGGATGGGGCCCAACAATGCCTTCTATGCCAGGCATAGATCACCCCTTAACAGCAGGTAGGAGACAGAATATAAGGATAGGGCTTTGATGAGATCTGCAGAGGACATGTTACATGCACCCTATATTCTTTAAGTGAAAAACCTCTGTGGACATTCCATCTGTTGGATGTGCCTGGTTAGGTACATACCAAAGCAAGCATTGTACTCAATGACAGGTCTGATGTATGTTGAATACAGTGGAACAACAACCTCCTTTGGCCTAGATGCCATACCTTTGTTTATAAGTTGCATAGCATAGAATGATTTCATCACTACAGTAGGCACGTGATGGTCAAAGACAAGATTACTGTCTACTTGTATTCCCAAGTCTCTGACTACAGGATTGATGCTTAGGGATGTGTTGGCAATATGATAGTAGATAGGAAGATGACTTCCCAAGCAAACTATTATGCATTTCTTGGCATTTAGTTTTAGCTGCATTTTTTGGCATTTAGTTTTAATGCATGGCTCTGACACAAGTTATTTGTCTGTGTCCGTGCTATCTAGAGAAAATTTGTGTCAGTGGGGGATTCTATGACTGCTGCTAATTTGCAATCATCTGCAAATTTGTTCAGTCAGATGCCATTGAAACTGGCCTTGACTTCAGGGAAGTAAAAGCCAAAAAGGAGTCGTCTCAGGACTGAGCTCTGAGAGACACCACTTGTGACTGGCCTGTTTATAGAGGGGGACTCCCCAATTTTAACTTCCTGGGTTCTGTCTATGAGTCAACTGGCTATCTATCAGGTGACATAAGGGTTTATACCTAACCTCTTGAGTATATCAGAATTCCTGAGTGGAGTATTGTGTCAAATGGCTTGGTCAGGTCAAGGTAGGCAATGTGAACCATTCTGCCCACATCCATTGCTTTGGTGACCTTCTCAAAGAAGTCTAACAGGTTGAGTAGGCATGAGCTGCTCTTGACAAAACCAAATTGGGTTGGGTCCATTGTCTGGAGGTTTCCTATGTCATTATTGATCATTTCCACGATAATTATTTCCATGGCTTTGCATATGAGACTAGTGAAACTTATGAATCTGTAGTTTCCAGGGTCTGTAGATGGGCCACCTTTGTGCAGAGGGATGACTGTTACTGTTCTTCATTCATGAGGCACAAAGCCTCTTTGAAGGCAGTGGGTAAAGAGCAATTGCATAGTTCCTGATAGGTCATGTTTCAAACAATATAGAAGGCAGCAATGTGAAAGAAATATACCCAGACAATTCTAATAGCAGTAGGAGCAACAGGTCTTATAAAAAAGAATCTACAATTGTATTTAGATATGTTACCAATACATATAACCCCGTATGAATTGCAGAAGGAGTAATTGCTGGGCACATTGCGGGTGCTGCAAAGAGCACTTTTGGCTGACATCAAGGATTGAAATAATACAAATTTCATGAATTTTAATCATACTTTGACTTAGGAATGGGGTCCATTCCTGTCATGGTGTTAGAAACCCAAACGATTTGGAAAAATTAAAAAGGCATCCTGGGATATTGTCTGGGCCCATCGATGCAGTGTTCTTGGCTTTAGAGAGAGCATTGAGGACCTATTCCCTAGTGATAGTAGGGGGACTTCTATTTGATGATATTTCCTGAAGGGAGTTTGCGGGGGAGAGAGTGGTAACGTTAGATTTGAATTTGTCTGCCAGTAGGTTTGCTATATCTTCTGACTCAGTATAGGTGTCTCTATTAACAAAGAACTCTGCACACAACTGTGTTTTGCCTTGTGGTTACTCACATAGCTAAAAAATAAACCTTGTGGTTGTTCTTGGCCTGGGAGGCCATCTTTACCTCAAATTTGGCTTTGGTAGAGTTTATTTGTTGTCTCAGTTGCTTGTTTAGATTGAGGAGAATGCTTTTATCCTGCTGGGTGCTATACCTCATAATTTTTTGCAATGATTTTATTGCTTCTGTTGTACGGCCTACTGATGCTAAGATTCCACCAGGGTGGCTTGTTTTTTGAGTTACTACTGTCCTTATTGCTGTTGGGTGCTCCTGCCACTATGTAGCTATGAACATATTTGTATAGAGATTCTGTGAACAGTTCCACATAGGCAGAAGTGTTCTCAGCATTTATGAAGGCTTGACATTTTGCCAGATTATAACTTAATAGTAGGGAGTTAGCCTTGGTTCTGGGTTTTATTTTCCCTCAAAACGGGACCATTTTGTGGTTTGACCTTATCAGGAATCTCTGTGCCTGCATATTTAGTGTCATATATAATTCCCAGTTAATCATGAGGTAATTAAAGTCACCCATGAATATTGCATTAAGTGAAATGGTAACTGTTTCCAGTAAGCTTAAATACATGTTATGGGTTTCCTGAGTCATGGAAGGGTACCTATAGCTTGTAAGGAAATGGTATGGGATTTTGCTATGGTGATTTGAAATGAAAAAGCTCATTGCATTGACCTGTTTGACCAGCCTAAAAGTAAGTTTATTTTTATGTAAACTGAGACATCTCTTCCATCTGTGATGTAGCTGGTCTAAATGTGTGAAAGGCATTATAGCCTTACAAAGCTGGTGTGCTCTATGTGGCTTTAAACCATGTCTGAGTGGCTGCACAGACATTAGCATTCTTTATTGTAAGGAGAGCTTGCAGGAAGTGGAGTTTCTTACTTACCAGTCCTGATTCATGAGGAACAAATGTCATGGATCCTGCCCTTAATGTTTATTTATAAATGGCTATATTTTACTCCTTTAAAATGTGATGTAAGAAATTATGTTAAAATTATATATTTTTCATTAAAATCAGTAATGTTGCTTTGCTTTTGTGTTTAAGCTAGGAGCACATTTTATAGCCACTTAATAGGTAAACGACCTAGTATTATTCTGTGAAAAGTTCATGAGAATATGTCTGATGATTCTAAAGATACTGAGATTTATACAGAGAAAAACAAGAGTAGTATTAACAGCAACTGATGTGCAACCCTTTTGAAAATAATCAGTAATAATGGGGTTAACACTGGACATAGTTAAAGCAATGTGAAATGGCCATACAATGAAAGGAAGACATGCAGTGTAGTACAAGTTGTCCCTAAGAGAATAATTAGGCATAGCATGGAATAATGCACATCAAACTTGCATGTAAAGCCAAGAAAGACAAAAGTATTTGTATACCCAAGAGACACGAACTGTAGATTATAAAACTGGCGGCTGGTTCTGCTAGTGTTAGTAGCACTGGAAACTTTGAAAAGTCGTATCACTGATGTCCTGTTACATCAGATTGCAGCCTGCATCTGCTGAGGCCCGAACTCTACTTCAAGTGCACCTGGACTTGGTTAAACAGCCCTCCCATCTCTCAGCACCATATTATGAATTTGAGTAGATAGTTCGCAGTGTCAACTCCCTTAGTTTGCACATGTGTACCGAGAAAATAATCCAAAATATTGCTACAGGTCTGGAAAGCAATGTCACTCAGCAGAAAAGCCAGTCAGTCCTTTGATAAGCTTTATTTCAATTAAAATACAAATCTATGCCCCCTCACAGCCATGACAGTGTTGCCAAAGATACCTCCACAAGGGGAACCCATCGCCTGACCCTTGAACACATCCACGTTGGTGTAGTTGCCAAAATGTGATTAGAGTCTACTGACAGAGCTCCCTATTTTCTGGCCCTTGGTATTATCATGTATTCAGGCTGTAATGGAACTGTGGAGGTGTATCCATATTTATTCACAACCCTATCATCTCATGTTGGATTCCATATGACACTAACCTGATCTTCTATAAGTCTTGATACCCATCAACTAGACCAACTATCATATCATTGCCAAGAATAAATAATTGTGCTACCTGATAATCATGGAATATACTTAAAAGAGTTAGAAAATAAACCTATTAAATCCAATACTTTCCCCACTAGTCCACCTTATCTACCTATCCACCAAATGCCATTCTTATATAACTAATAATAAATATGTCAAAAGATTCCTAGACCAAATTGGCCTCCTACCCACAGATGATGCAAATCTTCTTGGCCCTGTCCTTACAAATGTCCCCACAGCATTATCAAGCAGTTATTTCTCCCTACACCAGAATCTCCAGCTCTATTAAGGACTGTGGTAAGGCAAGCTTCTTATCATATAGTGATGATATGAGACAGTTTAAATGCATATATTCCTGTAACCACTCCATTGCCAATGTCATTGCATATGCTTCTGACTATTATTAATACCTAAATAGCTCTAGCAAAGTATCCATTCACATCCATCACATGTATGAAGTGAAATTCAAGAATAAGCCTGTATGGTAGATTTCTCTCATAATCAAACTGTATAACAAGATGAAAAAAAGTAATGGCTGTATATAATAAATCTAATACCTCCCAAGCCAAAAAGGACCAACAGTTGGCCTGCAAAAGCATCAAGCATGCTGACAGACAGAGTAAGTCTAGCATTGAACTCAGAGTCACCATTTCCACCAATAATAACCACAAGGCCTTCATTAGCTGCTTTAAAAAGCTTAGATTTACACTTAGCTCTGTGCTGAGCTGACATCAAATGATATTAATTATTCTGATCCTAAAATCATTGCCAAGATCCAAGATGACAGATTTAGTTCATATTTCTCCCTGGCCATTAACTCACTGTTCTCATCATTACCCTCCATATTACTGCCACCTCCAAGCTTTCTCTAAGTCCTATATAGCGCTGCTTAAAACCAGGAATAATAGCTCCATGGGTCCCGGTAATAACCCTAGCTGCTTCTATGTGAGTGCAAAACATAGGTTCATTGAGATTGTCTGAATGCTTTTCAACTTAATTCTGTCTATGGGTTACAATCCAGACGTTTAGAGAAATGACATAGTTGTACCACTATATACAGGCAACCCCTACTACAGATCCAGGCAATTTCAAAATTATAAATTTCATGAGCTGCATAAATAAGGTGAGGAAATTTCTCATCACTGAACTCAAAACAAGGAAATAGGAGACATTTAATTGATGCCTTTACCAAAACTAAGATGGATTCATAAAAAATATATGGTGTACGCTAGATCTGTTAGAGTTCTTTGAAAGGTTTACTTAGGCCATGGAAGAAGGCTAGTTGGTCCACATTACCTATCTGGATTTAGCCAAAACCATCAACACAATCTCTCATGCAGATATTACAGCTATGTTTTCATACTTAAACTTTAAACCCTTATGTTGTACACTGGATTGCTAATTAGTGTACTGGGAGACCATATACAATTAGAGTTGATGGTTCCTCTTCCTTACAAAAGAACCAGCAATGTCCCTTGGTGTTCTGTGTTGGGACCCCTTCTTTTTGGCCTTCTGATTCTCTGATGTGAAAGCAGAAGTCAAGGGACTATGGCTGAATATGTTTGCTAATAATTGTAAACTGGGTGTTATTATGAGCTACTCCATTGATACTCAGATACTCCAACAAGGACTACACAAGGCCAGTGATTGCTATAACTACCACATGCTTAAATTCAATGCCAAGAAATGCAGAAAGATCCTATTTGGGAAGCAGAAATCTCCTAATCTTGCCATATAATGAACACCCCCAACAAACTCATTTTTATTTATTTGAATTTGTTAAATGGGAGTAGAATACTAATCACAAAAGACCATTTTCAGTCTCAGGCAGAAGTTAATATGGAAAGCAAAAAAACAAATGCATGTATACACTTTACAGTACAGTAACGTAATTACGATGGGCATACAATATAGTTAGAAGCAATCACTGTGCACAGTGTAGGAATATGTGTGTGTTTGTGTGTGTGCATGTATATATATATATATATATATATATATATATATATATATATATATATACATACACAGACAGATACATATAAATACAGGTATATATATATATATATATATATATATATATATATATATATATATATAGCACAGTCAGAGTGACTTTTGTGGTAGCTGAATTTGCAAGTGATATCATATAAACTTATTAGGAGGTTGACTGATGGAATATACAATATTCTGTTAGGTGTGTCCAGAGTGGTGGCATTTGCATGATACATTATTATTAATGTATTAGTTTTACATGGAATTTGGGGTAAGATGATTTTTCTTTGAGACTGTAAGGGAATTCCATACTTTAGTACCTAGTAAGGAGAAACAGTGATATGCACATTGTAGTTTTTTTAGGAACCTGTAAGCTAGAACCCAGGTGTCATTGATTCCTAAGGTTGTGGAATGATGGTTTCCTTATTAGTTTGACGGCAAAAGAGAAATTGTGTCGCTGTGTAGGAGTCTGAAAATTTGAGAGGAGAAGACAGGTCAGGTCATTTTTTTGCATTGTTGTGCAGCGGTGTTCTTGCTTTGGGGAATGTGGTGAGCCTGCAGATTTAGCTGGCAATTGTCTGAATTATTGTGCAATTTCTTTTTGATGCATAAGCTTTTAGTGGGAGTCCATATTCAACTTGGGCTAGTAGAATGTCTTGGTCTGTTGCTAATCTGGAGTATTTGGAAAGAAGGGGGGATGTTATATTGGTCTAGAGTAGTAGTAGTAGAACAAGATAGAGGGACAAGTGAAGCTACAAGAAGCCTGACTATGGACCATGAAGATGTGACAGAGATGCTATGTGATATACTATAACTCTGTATAAAATGGATAAACACATTACTAGGTACAACAGACAGCAAATTACAGCACATGTAGGTGGATAATATATGGGAACGGGCTATGTAGTAGAACACATCTACATATACAACAGAATTAATAATAATAATAATAATAATAATAATAATAATAATAATAATAATAATAATAATACCAGCAATGATAATAGTAATGGATGCAAAATCAAGCCCTTGGGTCACTCCATAGTCTAATAAGAGTAAGAAGTATATATAGAGACAACCCTCTGGAAACATCCGGATAGGTGAAAGGTGAACCAGTGAAGAAATGCAAAGGGATCTCACAGTAAGAGCATAACCACCTGATGAAGATCTTGTGATCCACTGTATCAGATAGATGTTAATGAGAAATCAAGCAGAACCAACATAAAATAGTAGCACTGATCTCTAACCATATCCTGGCAATGGCAGTCTAACTACTGTGATGAATAGGAAAATAGACTGAAAAGGATCCATAAGCTAATGTACTGTTAAGTGAGGCTATTATCTGCCTTGTCTGTAAATCTAACCAAAATGACAATTCAGATAAAAAGAAATTATCACAATTATTGGGGTCCTGTTGTTTTTATATTATAACAGTAATCTGTACACACTTACTATCCCCAAAATTCTCAAACTCCATTCTGAGCTGCAGTGCTGCAATACAATAAGAGCCTATGGTTGTTATAAAGACTGTATCATCAATCCGACCGTTGCTTTTCAGCTTATGAATGTTATCCTTAACTCCATACCTTTGCAGGCATTTGCAGAAAAAGTACGGTTATTCTTGTGCTAAAGTGTGCTTACATATGTTAAAATTATCTAATCTGATTTAAGCACTTGTTTCTGTGTTCATATGTTTTTTTTTTTCATTTTCAAACCTATTTTTTTCAGCTCCTTTCCATTTTAATCTTCTTCTGTGATGTGGCAATCAAAGGAGAGGTCAAAGAGAGTTATGGAAAGTAAAGCTATGGTTCCTTTATTATCAAAAACTACAAAAAAATAGAAAAAAGGAAAGCAAACAGACATATTAGCAGTTTCCTGTACTGCTTGAGCAAAACGAAATACCTATGCAACATGCTTATCTGTGTTTTATGCTGAAAAACTGAAAATAAAACTTAAACATGTCCCTTTAAGCTGCTCTACTTGCAAACACTTAATAAAATTTACTGGTGTGCCAAGTTTTGTTGACATTTTAGCTTCTTATATGAAAGTGTAGAAAAAAATAGAATATTCAGACATTTTGTTACTTTCCATATGATACCACGAAAGGGTACCATGACGACTAATGCAATATCTTAATTACAAAGAAATGTAAAGGCAGCAGATGTCTTTGAGTCAGAGCTGAAAAATAAAGGAATACATAACTGCCAAGTGTAAAATCAAAAGCTGTTTTATTGATTTTACATAGCATTCCTTTTGCTACAACATAGCTATGTAGTAGAGACAACTGGCTTAAATTAATGCTTTTATTTGTTAACTAGGTAAGTGGAATTGGCTTTTCATGGCAGCATTTTTGCACTATAGAAAAAGAGCCTTCCAAACCTGGGAGGTCCTTTTTTTCCTGTATTGCCTACCCTGGAAGGCGTCACTATGCTTAGAAAATGGGCTGCCTGTTAAACTACCTGATTAGATGCTTTTTGTTTACTGTCTTTATATAGAGACAAAATCAAAAGGCAATAAAACAAAAACAAAAACAGCAAACTGAAGT